>NW_026057576.1:48588780-48888780 GCF_023721935.1 Panthera uncia
TTTCTTTCTTTCTTTCTTTCTTTCTTTCTTTCTTTCTTTCTTTCTTTCTTTTTTTGATGTTGTTTTGTACATGCTTGAACTTAAACACTTAATAAAATTGGCCAAATCTGTGGCAATCTGTAAAGAGGTTGCTGTGGTGGTAGAATTTTAAATCTACATAAATTGTTACTGAAAACAGCCTGTAGAACAGAAATCTGAAAAGCTAGAGTTAGTATCTACAACAAAGTTAGGCAAAATATATCCCCATATTTTGGGAGAAAAGAGACTGGCATAACTCTGGAAATTATAGGGTCATAAATTTATTATCTTATGAACATATAATGAGAGGAATTTTAAAAGTGTCAAGGCTAGGAAGACTTTTCTGGTTCACCTTTCCTCCCAAGATTACCAAAAACAAACAAACAGACAAACAAACAAAAAAGTTATTTCAGCTAAAAATCAGCAAACTCAAATATTGCTGTTGAAACCCATAACAAAGTTACTTTAGGAAAAACAGAAACTAAGGAGCAGAATAATCATTCTACAGTCAATGAAGGCAATGCAGAAAGAATATCCATTAACAAGTGAAAATAGCAACCTAATATATCACAAAACACTAAAAAAGAAAGTTGAAAAAATAATAATACAAGCAATGATAGAAGAATATAAACTGGAAACAAAACCCAAAAATTAGATAAGGAAAGAAAAGGAAGATTTGAAAAATACAAATTCCAGGGCACCTGGGTGGCTCAGTCAGTTAAGCATCCGTCTCTTGATTTTGGCTCAGGTCATGATCTCCCAATTCATGGGATGGAACCCAGCATCAGGCTCTGTGCTGACAGGGTGGAACCTGCTTGGAATTCTTTTTCTCTCTCTCTCTCTCTCTGCCCTCCCCTACATGCACTGTCTCCCAAAATAAATATAATTTTAAAAAGGGCAGATTTCTTAGAAACAGAGCCTGTTATTTGGATGGATATGATTTCATTGAGAAAGTGTTCTTTAGAAAAAATTAAATCTGTAAGAGAATAAGGGGAGGTGGGTCAGAAGAGGTAGAACTGTCTAAAATTTCCAAAGATATGATTAATATATGGAAACACAAAATAATCAATGGTAAAATTACAATAATAATACAAGATTTTAAAATTAAACAGTATGCTACAAAATCATCTAACAAGAATGAATAACCTTTTAACTACAACAAAACTAATTAGAAGATATAAGGCATCATTTATGAGAACTAATGAAAAATACAAAATAGATAAGAACTATGTTAATCGCTCTTGAAAGAGTCAAAAGTGGAGTTGACTAAAAAGAAAGGGGAAAATAAAGAAACTCACTGGAGTAGCCAACTCATTGTATAGAAAACTCTTTTTTTTAAGTGGTAGCAGTGGTGCTGGCAGTTATTTATTCCTGCCATATCACAGGATACCTCAGTAGTTGATAAGGAATATATTTACCTTTATAGCATTTTCTACTTAAAAAAATGAATGACTCTTGTTCTTCTGTACATGATGACTCATTTTTCTCTTTCTGTTTTCAATATTTTCCTTTTGTCTTTGGTGTTAAAAAGACAGACTATAATGAGTGAAAGTGTAGATCTCTTTTGTTTATCTTCTGTGGAATTTGTTGAGCTTTTGGATGTACCTGTCAATATTTTCATCAAATTTGGGAAGTTTTTGGACATTATTTCCACTGTCTCCTATCTGTCTGAGACTTCTGCTATCCATATTCTTCCTCCTTCCTTCCCTCCCTCACCCCTGCCCTTTCTTTCTTTATTTCTACTTGCCTAGACTTAATCTTTAAAATCTGTCTCTTTTCCAGTATTTGGCCACTGATGTCTCTACATATTTTTTTTAATTCTTATTTCTACTGTTTTAGCCTGGTTTTCTATCCAACCTTCTGTCTGCATAGCCAACTGGTCAGCTAATGATTTGGGCAGACTTTGCACTTAAATATCT
The DNA here is from genome assembly GCF_023721935.1 of Panthera uncia. Taxonomy (NCBI): domain Eukaryota; kingdom Metazoa; phylum Chordata; class Mammalia; order Carnivora; family Felidae; genus Panthera; species Panthera uncia. Next base: position 48,590,718 of record NW_026057576.1, read on the forward strand.
TGTACCTATTTGCCTTGCACTCTCTGTAGATTAATCTGTGTGGAGTCTGGAGAGTATGTTAAAGTTTTAATCCAGTTCTTAAATTTGTCTTAGCTCTGACCTTTCCCTGGGCTGTCTGAGATCTCCCCAGTGTACGTGTACAATTCTCCAGTTTGCCAGGGATGCATGAAGAACTTATCTCAGCATTTCCATGGTTCTCTCATTTTCAGGATCATGTGACCTCTTGAGACCATAACCTCAATTAGCAAAGCTCTAGGTTTTTCCCATTCATTTCCTAACAAATTCACCTCATTTAATTGACAAATCCTGGCCTCCAAATATAGCCCTCCCTTCCTAGGAGCAAATTTGTTGCTTTTTGTGGATAGATCCATGCTTGAAAGCTACAATTCTCAAAGACCAACCACCAGGAAGAGGATAAGAACAACCACAGGCAAGAATGCATACTCCCACTGACTTTATTTAAACCTAGCAGGGTTTTTTTTTAAGTTTATTTATTTATTTTGAGAGATACTGAGACAGTGAGAGTGGGGGAGGGACAGAGAGAGAGAGAGGGAGAGAGAGAATGTCAAGCAATCCCACCATGGGGCTCAAGCTCAGGAAACTGTAAGATCATGACCTGAGCCAAAACCAAGAGTTGGATGCTTAACCATCTGAGCCACCCAGGTGCCCCTAAGCCCTAGCAATTTTTAGAGAATGAATGCTTCTCAATTTATTGCCTGCATTTGGTCGATGTCCATAGCTTGAAATAATTGTTTTTGGCAGTTTTGTTCAGTTTTATATTTGTTTGATTGGTTTATTGCAAAGAGGACTTGCCAATTCTTTATGGTGCCATTACCAGAATTCTTTTGTTGTTTTTTTTAACTGACTTTTAGGTGTGATAACAATATTGTGGTTAGGATTTTAAAGAGTTGGTAGCAGTGTGAAATACATACTAAAATACTTATGATGAAATTATATGATACTAGTATTTCTTTAAAATAATTTGTGCCTGGAAGGGTAGGTGAGATATAGCTGGAACAAGACTGGATGCAAGTTAATAACTTTGGAAGCATAGTAATAGGTACCTGAAGATTCATCACAATTTTCTCTAGTTTTATATATGCTTGAAATTATTCAAGTAAAAACATTAAATTAGAGAAGAATAATTAAATGCTCAGAATCATATTAGTTAGGTGCAGCATCAAAAACAGAATGAGACAAATATAACCTGTTCTAATGCCATATTTTATAGTAGAGTACTACATAGGCAACTTGACTTCTCTTTGCATATTAATTCAAACTCCTTCAAAAGGCAAGCTATTGGCATACAGAGATGCAAAACGGATGACTAACAGCTCTACATTTGCTTTTCCCTTGTATCAAAAACTCTCATAAATATGATAGTTTTATTTATTGAGTGCTTACTTGTACCAGATACTGTTTTTATTTAGCTTTTAGCATATACTGTCAAAGGTCAAAGCTTGGGCTTCAGAGTTTCTGATAAACTTCTGGCTATTTCTTGCTCATCTTCTTTCCTGGAGTTTAGAGAAAACAGCAGAAAATTTAAAACACAATAAGTTCAATTAATAATTGTGAGGGAAGGGTATGAGCACAGCCTGATGCCTGCCCTATGTTCCAGGAAGAACCGCATGCTTTGTACAGGATGTGCTGGCAAGCTCACAAATTGCATTGCACATAGCGAGTCAGACTTCAGCCAGCACACCCCTATTCCCTCTGTGTCAAGGCACATGTATGTTTTTCTTGGAACTGCTCGGAACTGTGTACCTCAATGGTCCTCAAGTATGTCTCCAGCCTTCTATGTTTCAGACCCCATGGGGGGAAGGTTGGGGTCCTTGTACTGTGGCACAAAGTGGGGGTCAGGGAGCCACACTGTCCACCTCAGCTATGGAAAGCATCTGTTAGCCATCAGGCACCAGTGCATTGCAAGGGGCTGGATCCTATGTACTCTCTCTCCTCCTCTTGCTGCAAATGAATACTGTACCCCTTCCGTTTGCTGTGCATGTTTTCTGCTCTCAGCAGCCTTTAATTGTACACTCGCTTCTTCCCTGGATGATACTTTACCTACCTTTGGACCCTGACCATATGTGTGTCATATTCTATCCTACAGCATAGTCTGACCACCTAGTGAAACAATAATCTTACATTATATCTGTTGTATCCATTAAGGATATTTTTGGGAACTTTGCACTGTTACAGATTGGGACAGGGAAATAAAGTAGGGAAAATATTCTAATATCACTAGAGTGGAGGCCCAGAGATTGTTCTAACTTCCTAGAAGACCTCTGGATTTGAAGGGTTTTTCCAAAACTAAAAGCAGGGCCACAGAAAAAAAATGTACACAAAGATATAGGTCCTCAAGGCCTACCTCTGCCTCACTCTATGTATCTGGCTTAATCCTGGGAAACTCTAGGCCTGTGGTATAAGGCATGGTATCCAAGGTATGATATAGACACTGCACGCCAAGAAGACAATTAGCTGTTTGCTGACTTCAGGGCAATACAATGCTTTCAGCACCCATAGTGAGATGACAGGAAGACTGGGAGACAGCTCTCATGATCACTCAGTCATGCGCCAGTTGAATTTCTACCTCTTTCAAAAGAATTCTGCTTCATCAAAGTTCTAAATCTCTCACAACTGACTTTGGAAAGAGACATCTTAGAAAATCTTTTTCTCTGCTGACATGGAACATGATTCATCAGACTATATAAGGAGGTGTTGTTGACTTTGTGTGACTATCTTGACTTACAGTTTGACACCTCATGCATTGTGGAGTCATTTTAACATTATTACCTCTGCTCATACAGATCTGGAAATTTGTCCATGAAGTAAGCACTTGGATGAAGATATGCCTTTGTGCATCTGACAAGGTCATTCTAAAGAATGGTACCTAAAAGCATGTGAATGGAAGAGTAATGCAGGGAAAGGACTAGCTGGGCTTATCTGAGCAGGGAAACCAGAATCCAAGCCTTCTCCCTGTACGATAACTGATTACCTTTGTCATACTTCACAGAATGAACAAATACTTTCCAATAGCCTTGATGATCGATAATGTGAATTCTGGACTTCAGATGAGGGAGCACAGAGGAAAGTAAATGGAGGTCAGACCAGCTCAAATTCCTCAATAAATGTATAATCTGCTGCATTTATTTAACCTGGCAACCTGGCACACTGAAATCTTATTATCTTTTTTCTTTTTTTAGTGGGAGAAGAGGATTTATCTTTAACCTCACAGTAATAGGAAGTTAATATCCTTTCTATCAGGGCTTCTGAATTTAAGATTTAACAATCTTTATCTTTTGAAGAGAAGATTATTTTGTTTTTTCTGTATAATCATCCCCAATCACACATTCTTGACTAAGAGCCATCTGAAAATTTTAGGCTAGTTCGTATTTTTTTGATGGTACATGTTGGGCTAGTGGACGCTGTCCAAGAGAAATGAGAAGACATTCTCCACAAGGTGAAACCATTTTCTTTGCATACTGCTGAACAGTCATCGTTGCATAAAATATTCAAGAAGAATGAAAATGTTTACTTTACTTCTTAACCTATGATATATTCATAGTGGGCAAAAATTGCTATTTGTAATATGAGGATCTACCAGCCTTACGTGTTATCTTTGGAGTTTACTTAGCTCCCTGAAATTAACGCCTCAAACTCTGTTTCTTCAGAGTTCTTTGAATTATGTGCTGAAACAAAACCTCAATGAGGCTATCTGACAAACTGATCCCCTTACCTGCTCTCATTTTTCTTACAGAATTTGTCACTTTTTAAAAGATACATGGTTTATATAGATTTTAGCTTTATTGTTTATCATTGATTTTCTGCTCCTCTCTTAGAATGTAAATGTCATATGGGCAAGGATATTTGTCTGTTTTGTTCTCTGATATACCCTCTTTACATAAAATAATATCAGGCACATAGTAGGTGCTCAATAAATAATTTTCAGTTATTGAAAGCATCCATGATGCAAATAGTACACAGGTGATTTTCTATTGTTCCACAGAGTTGGTTGGCTTTACATAGTAAATATACAAAAGCCACAAAATTTCGAAGTCCAGCTAACCTGACACCTTTAGATTTCCTTGGTATTTCTTATTCATACTAACTTATTCATACTAAGTTTTGAGAGAGAGAAAGAGAGCAGAGGAGAGGCACTGAGAGAGGGAGAGAGAATCCCAAGCAGGCTCCATGCTGTCGGCACAGAGCTGGATGCAGGGCTCGAACCCAAGAACCATGAGATCATGACCTGAGCCAAAATCAAGATTCAGATGCTTAACCGACTGAGCTACACATGCACCCCTTTGCTAACAAGACTTTAGACTCTAATTTCAAAAGTATCTCAGTAATGTTTGGATATCCACAGGGTTCTTGGACACATGTGCTTAAGAGCAAATACACCCCTGTTCTCTCACTCTGACCCACTAGTTAAGATGCCTTATCACTGCTCTATGTGTCTTCCTGAGGAAGCTTGAGAAGCTTGTTACCGTGGCCAACACTGCATCCCTAAACTGTGCCATACTATGTGAGAAGGAAGGGGGTGGATTGCCCTCCTAAACACAAGGCGGAATGTTGCTATCTGTGCTCCAGAGAGGTATACCATTTGAGACATAATCTCTAGAAACTTATATAAGCACAGCTGTTTAAAACCAACCTAGCATGTCAGATTGGGAATGTGGAATAGCAATATGTCTCACTGAGTCATCTCCATCTTTCTTATCTTTTGTACTCTCATGTATCCCAGATTGCTGAATAATACATTCTTCAGGAAAGAAACAAAAGGCCCCATGTTTACCTTTTGCATCACCATTTTGTAGTAGTTGCAAAAATTCCCATTGACCTTGAACTTCATTAAGGCACACTGTAGTTGGACACCCCTGCCTTCCCTATAGCCACCTGGTGTGAAGTATGAGTTTAGTTTGGACGTCGAGAACAATTTACAGAGGATGGAGGGATGTATTAGCTCAGGTTCCTATAACAGAATAACATAGTCTGTGTGGCTTACACAACATTTCTCACAGTTCTAGAGACTAGGAAGTCCAAGATCAAGGTAGCTGCAGATCTAGTGTCTGGTAAGAGCTCTCTTCCTGGCTTGGGGATGGCATCTCCTCGTAGTATCCTCACCTGATGCAGAATAGACAGAGTTAATCCAAGCAGTTTTGTGTCTTTACAAGGGTACTACTCTCACTCCTAAGAACTCCCCTCTTCTGATCTGATTACCTCTGAAAGGCCCCACCTCCTAATACCCTCATACCTGGGGTTAGGATTCCAACATGAATGGGGGGTGGGGGCATAAATATTGTCCACAGCAAGAGGTGTCAACCTACCTATCATAAGAGATGCGGAGCCAAAATACCATTTTTTAAACCATCTTTTCTTCCTTCATTTCTTTAATTTTCAATAGACATTACAAGTTGTGAATGTCATGCCAAACCATGACACCTTTTAGCAAAAATTACTGAGTTAGTCATGGGTATGCAACTATAGGAATGCGAGGCAATGCTAACAGGAACTTGACATACCAAAAACCTAAGACTAAATCATGGAACTCATTTATTGAATGCACACTCACTGAGTGCTTAATATGTGGTGAGGCACCAGACAATTTATGAGACAGTTTGTCCTTGCCCTCATAGATCTCTTTAGAGAAGCAACTATGTGTTAGGCAGATAGTAGCTTGTATACATAATACATACGACAATAATCCTGAACGGCAAGAAATAATTCTTTGACCAGTTGTTACTTGGCAGACCCTGTACTAACCCTTTGGAAAAAAAAAAAAAGAATTAGCAATGGTCACTGTCCATGAAGTATAAATTATATTACACCATCTTCACTAGTTACTAATAAGGCTGAATGGGTATCAGATTTCTTGACCAAACCCAAAAGTAGTGAATAGGCCTTTTAAAACAAAATTAAAATAAAGTGGAAAGAAAAGAATATGGTTCTACAGGGGCGGCTGGGTGGCTCAGTAGGTTAAGTGACTTCAGCTCAGGTCATGATCTCATGGTTCATGGGTTTGAGCCCTGCATCTGGCTCTGTGCTGACAGCTCAGCCTTTGGAGCCTGTTCCAGGTTCTGTGTCTTCCTCTCTCTGCTCCTCCCCCACTCAGGCTCTGTTTCTCTCTCTCTCTCTCTCTCTCTCTCTCCCAAAAATAAATAAACATACATACATACATACATACATACATACATACATACCTAAGAAGTATGGTTCTATAAACTTAAAAACTTTGTCATTTTTTTCCCCCTGTGAATGTTTTTGAAGCAAAAACAGAAGCTGCAAAGTAAGGCAGGTTGGTATGTGAGTCTGAAAAAGCCCTCAATGTTTCCTTTACAATCAGTCATTGAAACCATGAAAGAGCAGAAGTCCATCTTTTAAAGGCATAATAATTTAACTGGAATCGATCACTTAAGGAAGACAAAGTATCACTGAGCCCAAATGTGGCTCTCCACACTAGCTGAACTATCTCCAAAAAAATCCACAAAGGCAAAGGATGAAACTGAATGGATATATATATAGAACCCACAGTCACATGAATCTTCAATCTAGAGACAAAGAACAATTACACAGTCCTGTAAATTATTTAATCACCAGCCTGGAAAGGAAGTGAAGTACTAACCATGCTTCATAACTGAAAACAGAATTATTTAAGGAATCAATTTTTAAAGGGGGGTTGTGTAATTAATATTAGCCACAAACACTCAGTTGAAATGTTGTTGCAAGCTTAGGAATGAAAGTGATATGAGGGGCACCTGGGTGGCTCAGTTGGTTGAACATCTATCTGGCTCTTGATTTCGGCTCAGGTGATGATCCCAGGGTTGTGGGATCAAGCCCCACGCTGGGCTCTGTACTGGAGCCTGCTTAAGATTCTCTGTCTCCCTCTGTCCCTCTCCCTTACTTGTGCTCTTTGAAATAAGAAAGAAAGAAAGAAAGAAAGAAAGAAAGAAAGAAAGAAAGAAAGAAGAAAGAAAGGGGAAGGAAGAAAAGAAAGAAAGAAAGAAAGAAAGAAAGAAAGAGAAAGAAAGAAAGAGGAAGGAAGAAAGAAAAGAAAGAAAGAAAGAAGAAAGAAGAGAAAGAAAGAAAGAAAAGAAGGAAGGAAGAAAGAAAGAGGAAGGAAGAAAGAAGAGAAAGAAAGAAAAAGGAAGGAAGAAAAAGAAAGAAAGAGAAAGAAAGAAAGAAAGAGAAAGAAAAATGTTGAAAGGGCATGAATTTAATATAAAGAAAGTTTGTGAAAGAGGCGTTATTCTCATTATGATTGCTATTGTTTATTTTGTCAGAAACACAGCTAATTCAAAAATGCCTTGAAAATGTGTTAGCTAAGACAATTTTTAAGAATAGAAATGTGCGATATAATTTTTAAAAATATATAAATTATAAATATAAATTATCTTTCAAACCACAGAGAACAGTCAGTATTTATAGGCTAATGAAGTCATTCGTAGTGAAGTCAGTGAAAACAGACACCCAGTCACTGGATAAATGCTCCTCCAGGCACTAGCGTGACTGATGTTTCTGCAGAATTCTCAGATATGTCACAAAAAGAAGCTCAATGGGCAGTGTGAGCTTTAAGCCAAGAACTAAAATAAATATGCTCAAGATTCTATGCTATTACTGATGTTTCCAAATCAAATATTTCTACGAAAACTGTGTAGGTTGTTGAACTGTTGGGACTCAAACATAAAAAGCCAGCACAAGGTGCGCAAGTCAGAATCACTTAAGCAAAACGGGGATGCCTGGTTCATACCACTTTAATCTACCTTCCGTATCTGGTACTTGTAATTCCAAAGCAAAGTTCGGTTTTAGATTCTTTTGTCAAAATGGCAGAGCCGCTTTCACAGTGCATTGGGGACTAATTATAGAGCTGTGCACAGAAGTATGAAAGGTTCCATCTGGTCCTTTGAAAGGCCCTCTTGTCCTTGGGTCCGGCCCCCACCGTGAAGCAATGATTTGGTCAAGATTGGTCAAGGCTGGTAGAAAGTTCCCTGTGGGTCCCATTTGTAAGAAGCAGCAGCAGCAGCAGCAGCCATACTCACCAACCTGAAGAAGTACATACAGCAGAGTAGATAATGTATAAAAATAATGTATACGTCCTCTATCATCAAACCATGAGATGAAACTAAATCTTCCATGCAAACGTTAAACAAGTGTCTGTTACTCCTGTGAACAAACTATGTGCTAGCCACTTCATACAAAGTATCTGGTTTAAATTAATAAGCCTTACTTTAAATAAAATTAATAAGTCTCTACTTTAAATAATCCCAGTTCTTTTAAGATCCACTATGGCAACTATCTGATTCGTGGTCAGATAGTATACTGCTCAGTGTTCTCGAAAAGGACTAAGAGGATCTTATGACCTACCTAGGATGGATTAGATAACTTCCAACTATCTCTTCGGACAGCTAATGGGGTTTTAATATTGTACAAAAAGCAAGCTGTACCCTTTTAACAAAAGGGAACATTAAAAAATAAATATCAAAATCCTAGAACAGCCTCATTGACAGAGAAAGCTCTCAGAATCACGATGACATCTCCCTCAGCTGTCAGAACATCACCAAGTGTTAGGAGAGTCTTTTCTCCTTTTAAAAAGAATGCATCATCACAAAGGATTTAATGAAATTACTCTTTCTAAAATTTTATATCATGAAAGAGCCAGAATTTCTTTCATCTCTCTAAAAGAAAAAAAAAATCAGTATTCTTTAAAGCTTTCTTTGCTTTACTGGAATCTGTAGAGGAAATCTATCTATCTATCTATCTATCATCTATCTTAGTAATTAAGATAATTTCAGAGAATGATTAAATATGGTATAAAGAAAATAAAAAAGAGCCCTGTTCAAGAGAGCCACAGAGGTAGGGAGACAGGGAGAAGGCTTGTGGATTTAGCTACAGGAATCGTGGAAAGTCTATCTAAAGAGGTAACATTTGGGCTGAGACTGCAGTGACATGGAGGAAACAGCCACAGAGAAATTAACTTGGATATTAAATGGACACCACTTGCCCTAGGAACTTGCTTATGCTGCATAGACCTCTTTTTTCTAAGCCAGTGTCCCATGTCTCCCTGCCCTCTTAGATCACAGGAGAAAATAACACCTCAGGAGAACAATAGTGAGAGGAAGCCAGCGAAAGGAGAAGCCATTATTTTCACATATGCAAGGGCCCATAGAAAAGTTAAATCCTTATGGGAGAGCACGGACTTGAAAAAGGAATACAAAAAGAGCTAGAAGCATTTTTAATAAGTCCTATGTAGAGAAGTAAAGGAACTAGAAATGTTAACCTTCTAAAGGTTTCAGAAGGCTGAAATACACTGTCAAGCAGGTATAATACCAGCCGGAGTAGGATGGCCAGGTGTTCTCTTTATTTCAAAGGTACTTGTGTTTGCAGTGGTGCATGAGGGACAGACATGAGGACAAGTAACCTAGGTAGAGTCTGCCTAGACTTTTACAAATAAAAATACTTGTGTTTCTTTTTAAAGCTTTTACCAGAATCCTCTCCCAACTAAAAACTTTTAGCCATCTCTTTTAACATGTATTTTTATCCCAGGAGTTTGTGTCAAAAGTCATGAAGTTCTCTCTGACCTTTCTGAGGCCAGGCACAGAGGCTTCCTGTGAGAACACCATGGTGAAATGGTGCTTTTAGATTCATTTTTAAAAGATGTACACAGAATTCAGGAATGGGCTAAACAGAGCCAGCTTCAAATGTAGGTTACATCAATTTCTATCTTGGTAACTTTGGGCAAGTTGCTTAACCTCTCTGGGCTTCATTTTGTCATCTGAAAATGTGACTAGTACTAATACTTATTTTAAAAGCATTTTCTGAAGTAAAGAGAAAATAATGCATATAAAAGCCCCTGCTCGTGGGGTATGCTATCATCCGCGAGGAAATAAATTAATCCAGGAGAGACAAGACCATGAGAGAGGCTATCACATTTTAATCTGTTCAAATGCTTTTATTAAAAAAGAGCAACTAGGGGTGCCTGAGTGGCTCAGTCAGTTGAGCTTCTGACTTCGGCTCAGGTCGTGATCTCACAGCTCATGAGTTCGATCCCCATATTGGGTTGTGTGCTAACAGCTCAGAGACTGGAGCCTGCTTCAGATTCAGTCTCCATCTCTCTCTCTGCCCCTCCCCTGCCCACGCACTGTCTCTCTCTTTCTCTCAAATATACGTAAACATAAAAATTTTTTTTAAAAATAGAGCAACTAGGATAGCAAAGGAAAATACCTATGGACATTTTCACCAAAATTAGATGAAAAATTTTCCCTAACCCCAGAGGACAAATTTGTGAGGACAGTTTACTTGCCTGGTTTAGCATCCACCAGGAGGAGGAAAAACAGGTTGCTCAAGAGCTCTGGAATCCAGAAATGGCCAGCAAGTACCCTAAAAAATGAGGAATCACCATGGGTTGAATGAATTCTTAGCAAGTAGATCAAAGAACAAACTGAGAAACAGAGGGAAACATAAAGCTTTGAAAAAATAATATTAATAAAAAACCAAAAAGCTTGGAAATGAGATTATTAAACAATAAGGCGGGGAGGGGGTTCCCTGGGTGGCTCAGTCAGTTAAGTGTCGGCTTCGGTTCAGGTCATGTTCTCATGGTTCATGGGTTCGAGTCCGGCTTCGGGCTCTGTGCTGACAGCTCAGAGCCTGGAGCCTGCTTCAAATTCTGTGTCTCCTTTCTCTGCCCACCCTCTCTCCCTCAAAAATAAACATTAAAAAATAATTTAAAATAATAAGAGAATCATAAGGAGAGTTGACAAAACTTAGGAAAACCTTAAGAAGAGCAAACAAAAGGAGAGGAATTGCATTCAGCAGTGAGTGTAGAATTGCAAAAACAGACAAAAACACACCTTAGAAATATTCAAAGATTTATTTCCTTCCAGTGGGAAATCTGGACATAGGCTTGTACAGCACTGCCATTGTATCCTTAGAAATCTAACTTCTTTCTGGTCCACTAGCTTTAGCAAAGGATTGTCATTCAAATTCAAGGTCATTTAAGTCATCTTGACTCTGAGACTCCAGTCCCTGTCTTTATTTCAGGCTGAAAGTAGGGGAAGTGACAACTAGGTCCATAGTAACTGAATCTTCCCCATTTTAAAATTTTTCCCAGTGGGTGTTGTATGGAAACCAATTTGACAATAAATTATATTAAATTTTTTTTTCCCAGAAGGTCGAGCCAACTTTTTTATTCATGTCTCACTGACCAGATCTTGGTTATTTAACCACCCTATCTGCAAAGGAGTCTAGGAACGTCATTTTTTTTTTTTTTTTTTATTGAGCACATTGCTGTCCTCCCCCAACAAACCAGAGTAAAGAAGTGGCAAAGTGACAAGAAACTAGCAGTGCTCAATTCTCAGCAAATGTCAACTCCTTTCTCAGGCAAGAACTACAGATCAATGCCTGACAGAGTAGTGGGTAGCTAATCCAGAAACCTATTTATTTTTTGGACTTGTGCTGGAAACCACAAGTATATCACAGACTTCCCAACCTGGTGAAGTAGCACTTGGGCAGAGTAGCAAAATGAATGTGCAGTTGACTTAGACTTAGATGCTGAACTGGGTCAGGTTTGTTCTGCAGTCCCTGCCTGTGTGCATTTTCTCTCATCCTTAGCTTCCTCGGGCAGTCAATCCTTAGTATTCAAAGATTCCATATTTGAGAATTTGCCTCAATTTTAACATTTATTTGCAACCCCAAAATTAATCCTCATGGGGCTTCCGTTAAGTTCATTCGCAGACATGTGCAGAGCAAAGTTCTAGTTACCTGACTTGCATGTTCACACCTGACTTTAAAAAGGTTGTCCTATAAACATTGGGGTACAAGTGCCCCTATGCATCAGTACTCCTGTATCCCTTGGGTAAATTCCTAGCAGTGCTATTGCTGGGTCATAGGGTAGGTCTATTTTTAATTTTCTGAGGAACCTCCACCCAGCACTCTCAACAATAGCCAAATTATGGAAAGAGCCTAAATGTCCATCAACTGATGAATGGATAAAGAAATTGTGGCTTATATACACAATGGAGTACTACATGGCAATGAGAAAGAAGGAAATATGGCCCTTTGTAGCAACGTGGATGGAACTGGAGAGTGTGATGCTAAGTGAAATAAGCCATACGGAGAAAGACAGATACCATATGTTTTCACTCTTATGTGGATTCTGAGAAACTTAACAGAAACCCATGGGGGAGGGGAAGGAAAAAAAAAAAAAAAGAGGTTAGAGTGGGAGAGAGCCAAAGCATAAGAGACTCTTAAAAACTGAGAACAAAATGAGGGTTGATGGGGGTGGGAGGGAGGGGAGGGTGGGTGATGGGTATTGAGGAGGGCACCTTTTGGGATGAGCACTGGGTGTTGTATGGAAACCAATTTGACAATAAATTTCATATATTGAAAAAATAAATAAATAAATAAATAAAAAGGTTGTCCTCTGCCATCTCATTTCAGCTTTCTCATAATATAAACATGTATCTACTTTTCGGTCTTTACTGCCACTTCTTTCTCATCTTTGTTGGTGTTTTGTTGTTTAAATGACTCCAACTATGCTGCTGAAGTGCTGTCTTGTGTTCCTAAGTGGAAAAGGGCTGCTATGTGCCTTATGGAGAAAATACCTCTGGCAGATAAGCTTCATTCAGGCATAACTTACAGAGTCATTGGCCATAGGTTCAATGTTAATGAATCAACAATATATGTTAAATGTGTCCTTATAAACAGAAACACATAGAACAAGGTTATGGGTTGCTTAGTTGATAAAAATGTTATTACCAGAGGCTAGAAACTTAATCCTGTATGTCCCAGAGATGGCTCAGTATTCACGAATTCAGTGTTTGTGGCAACTTTATAGGACATCAACTACCAAGAATAATGAGAATTGGCTGTATGTCTCTACTTCTTTACACTGTAACTTTGTGGAGAGAAGCTCAAAGGAACATTCTCAAGCCAGTCAGCAGACTCCACAGTAACATGTTACACTAAAGACTATTCAATATCCTATACAAATGCAAGGAACTTTGGAGACACAAGATGACCAAAACCCATCACTGGCCCTTTAGAAGCTTACAGTTGTTGAAAGAGGCAAATACATACAGTTAAGTGAAAAGTAGGCTGTGATAAAAGCTATGCTTTGAATGAAATAAACCTTTGCTTATTTAACAAATTGGCAAAAGTGGGGCTCGTACATCCCCTTTCATTTCTCCTTTAAAAATAAAAATGTTAAAGCCTTATTACATAACTTTAACAAAAATTAGTTCTTCTACAAGGTTCATACTGTCATCATTTATCTCTACAAGTAACAATGGGGCTCATTGTTTAGGAAATATAATTCAAGTGATATATTTCAATTTTTGGAATAATTCTGCCAGTGTATTTCAACAAAAATAAGATCTTCATTTAGTTAAATTTTGGTTCTGATATTGTCTTTGATTTATTCAAAATCTTCCCTCTATTATAACTTTACAGCATTTGTAACTCCTGAATATTTTCCTTTTTATCAGTAATTTAAGTCTTATGACTTCCATTTGTTCCTACTTCCTTCTTATTCTTCCCTGGTCCATCTTCTCTAATACCAGAAGCTTATATCACCTCATGATATGAATCTAGTTATTCTAGTTATCCTCCAATCATTTCAGATGAAGTTGCCCTTGGCAACTTAATCTTTTACGTAACTGGCAAAATGTCATAAGACGTCCTTGACTATGTGTCATAGTGAAGCACCTTAAATAGGACTCTGCATATAATGTTTGGAATGAATTTCAATTTTCAGCTCTTCAGTTTTTAGCTGAACCACTGAATTAAAATGTTTTTCTACATTTCTTCCATGATATTTTGAATTTAAATGAATCATTCTACTTTTTATTATAATTGAAAGACAATCTTCAAGCAAAGGATTAGCCACTCTTGCTGTGTTTCAAAGATAAATTGCACTGGGATAAAAATTGCCCCCTAAAGAGTAAGTTTTGTTTTCTGAGATATGTTCTTGTTAATGTCTTCTAACCACATGAATGTCTAACTAAAGAGGGCATTGATCCACCATTAATAGTGTTTTCTATTTTACCTAGAGTGCGGTCACCACTAAATAGGAATGACATCAGTGTAGTAAGGATGTAAATTGTGACCAAATTAAATGCCTTATTTTGCCTTCATTGTTGGAGACATGAACCAGATGGCCTCCATTCACATGTCTAGATTGATCAAATAGAAGACTGCAGTTTCCTTCAGACTGAGTCTTATTGACACTTAGATGTATAAAAGAGTTCTCAGAGCTTACAACAGAAACACAAAGACAAAGGATTCTAACACTGAGCTCTCCCTTAGCTAACAAGCACTGGTTTTGAAGCAGGAGCGTGAACTAAACTTCCTTCCAAATGAATCATAACAACTGGGTCTCTATTTTTGAAAGAGTACAATAATGCCTCCGTTGTTAAGCGTTATAGGAACCACATATTTCTTCCATGTCTTTCTCTTCTTCAGTGTGCAACTTTCTAGCCACTGTTGCTTCTTCTATGGGCTAGTCATGATTGAATTCTCTAAATGATGTATTTCAATGTTATTGCTTAAAATTATACTGCACTTTCTGCTATGTTTGAAACACTATGTTTTGAAGCAGAACATGGGGAATAAGCTTGGACCTCTATGAATGTGATGATTATGTGACACTGAAAGGCAAAGTTACCCTCAGCCTTCAACACACTAATAACACATTTCGTATCTCTGCTCCTCCTCTGCAGAGCTGAGACTGAGAGACAATGTGCAGAGGAATTGGAGGCCCATAGATCTCACAGAAGATGTGTCTCGCTATGGAACATTGACTCTATTCATTAGCCCAACTGTTTGAAAAGCACTTTTCCAGGGCCTCATACATGACAAGTCAAGGGCAAGGAGGGCAAGTTACAAAGAAGCAAAAGACATGATCCCTGTTCTTAGAAAAACTAAATATACATTAGGAGAATCAAAGATGCTAAAAAGTTAGGAATAAAAGGAAATGTTAAAATAAGGTTTGAATCTAGAATTGTGGGAGAAGACACTGGTTTTAAATGCAATCCCAGTGGCCCTCAAGGGAGAAAGGCAGGGAAAGATGGAAGAGACCTCAATGAAGCAGAAAGTCATCTGTGTGTTTCCTTTATGTCTGTTTCGTTTTCAGTTGCCAAGTTTCTAGCCAGTGGCGCCTGTTCTACTGCCTCCTCTTCTGTTTTCCCATTTTTTCCCCTTTTCTTTTATTTTCCACCCAGCTAATTAGTATCCTTTGATGAATTTCTTTTTCCTTGGCGAGATCCGCCTACACAATGAAAATCCGAATTTGTCAGAGTTCTTGAAGGCCAACAGAAGAGCTCCTTCCTTCCCATAATATAGCAACAGGCATAAACTTGAGCATATTGAGTTGTTTCATACCCAGAGTTTTGTTTCCCCACATCAAACAGAAAATGTCTAGTTTTATCACTCTTTGAGTTTTTGACTTTGCAGAGAGCTGTCTTACAGATAACTGTATTACTGTTGGCTTTCTGTTTTAAAAAAGAAAAAAAGAAAGGAAAGGTTTTTTTTCAAACTTAACGGTAAAGGTAGTTGTACTTTAACTTGCAAGAAAAGTTAGTTCACAGTCAAATCTTGGCACTATTTTACTCATAAAAAAGATTTACTTTTCCCCAAAGATTAAAGTTTTATATGTCTTTTTCAAATATTTTAAAAACCATGTAGTGAAGAAAATATTCACTCATGATGCCATTATTAAAAATCAAACATATTTTTATTTTAGTCATTGTGTGTGTGTGTGTGTATGTGTGTGTAATGTCCTGTGATTAGCTAGCTATGCATTGCATTTTTATATAGTTGAAATTAAACAACCATCATTGTGTATTTTGCCCTTTTAAACAGCTTTATTTAGGAATATTAAACTTATAATAAACTACACATTAAAGGCGTACAATTGAAATATCTTGACAAGTAGATATATTGGTAAACCCTCACCACAATCAAGATAATGAACGTATATATACATCACCTCCCCAAATTCCTCAGACCCTTTTATTATCCCTCCTACCTGAACTTCTAGGCTTCTACCATTATAAGACAACAGCTGATCTGCTTTCTGTCACTATACAACTTGCATTTTCTAAAGTCTGGTATAAATAGGATCATGCACTCTGTATTCTTTTGGTGGGTGGTGGGTCTGGCTTCTTTTGCCCAGGCATTTTAGTAAGTACGTGGTATTATCTTATTATGGCTCTCATTTAATTTTCCCTAATGGCTAAATGTATCAAGCATATGCTTTTATTATCATTGATCTCTCTGGGTGAAGTGTCTAAGCAAACGGTCCATTTTGCAAATGGGTTGTTTTCTTATTATTGAGTTTTGAAGGTGATGTGGGACCACCAAGCAAATGGTCAAGAAAGAATTCTTGAAATGTTTTTGGTGCAAAAAGGTGCTTTTATTATAGCATGGGGACAAGACCAGTGGGCAGACAGAGCTGTACTGTGATTATGAGGTGTGCCTTATTATATATTTTTAGGGTGAGGGGACTAGAGATAAGGGAAGTCTCTAAAGGGATTTCCATATGTTAAAGAAGACTTACAATGTCCTGGAGGTCTGGCTGTTGTCAGGCTAAGGTTGTTTTTAGTCTCTAGCAAAACACCAAGAGTAATAAGGCAGCTATGAATTCTTTGAGGAATATGGAACTCTGCATGGTCTCAAGTATTTATCAATGGGCTGCAAGTTGTAAGGAAATTTAATTTTATCTACATTTCTCTTGCCTTTGTCCTCCTCCTCAGAAAGTTCTTTTTATATTTTGAATACAAGTCTTTTTACAGACATTTGATTTGCAAATATCTTCTCCAAGTTTGTAGTTTACCTTTTCATTCTCTGAGCAGTGTCTTAAAAAGAAGAGGAATTTTTAATTTTGATGAACTCCAATTTAGCAGTTTGGGGTTTTTTTTTTTTTCATTTATAGATAGTGTTTTGGATGTTGTATTTAAGAAATCTTTGCCTAAGCCAAGGTCAAAATTTCTCTCCGATGTTTTCTTCTAAAAGTTTTATAGTTTTAGGTTTTCAGTATATGATCCATTTGGTGTTAATTTTAGTATATGGTACAAGATGTGGATTGAATTTCTTCTTGTGTTTTTGCACAGGCATGTACATTTGCTGAAAGATTACTCTTTCCCTCACTAAATTCCTTTGGCACCTTTGCTCAAAACAGTTGTCCATGAGTGTGATCTAGTTCTCAATTTTCTATTCTATTTGATTGATCTATTTCTCTGTTTTAACACCATTACTACTTAATATTTATATATGAGATTGTTGATATTATTGTTTTAAAATTTACGGTCTTACTATTTGTCCTTAAAAAAAAAAAGAAAGAAATCCCATATGTTTTTGTTTCGTGCCGGACTCAAATGTTATCTCTAGAAATGCCTGGGGGTACTCACCTGGGCCTCTGTGAGCTTCCCACAGACCTATCCTCTTTCCAAACCATTGCAATTGCTTCAACCCTTGTGGTTTATATTACGATTGCAAGACAAGATGACCATTAGGAAACTTTGAAGCTTTTTATTACTTACAACTTTGAAGCTTTTTATGACTTACAAGCCCTGGAGAATACAAAGGCTGCCAGGGGACACACAGCAAGGTAGCCACTAGAGAGAGAGTTCCCATTAGCTCTGGGGTTCTGCTTTTATTGGGGTTCAGAGAGGGTTCCTGGTAAATTTAAAACATAAAAGCACATAATTGAAGCACGGGAAAAGAAAAAACAAGTGGCACAAATGGTCAGTGATTGAAATCGACTGGGATCTTGAAAACAAAGAAGCCTCAGTGGGGAAAGGCTGCCTGGCTCTTTATCTAGTCAGGACTGGCAACTTATTAATTCCAGGTAGGCTTTGTTGAAGCAGATGTCCTTTGAAGTGGATGCTTCCACAAGCAAAGCTTAGGTCAGGCACTTGCGTTACATAAAGAAGGCAATAGTCAGGTTTTAGGCTATAGTTCCTATTTTGCTTTTCCTCATTTTTCTTTTGCCTTTTTTGGTATGAATTGAGTATATTTTATGATTCCATTTTATTATATTTGTTGGCTCACCCAGCTATAAATCTTTCGATGTTATTTTAGTTAGTGGTTAATTATTTTTTTGTTTGTAGCATATCTGTTATCACTGGCTGCCCTCCAGTTCATTTGCTGCACAGGTAGTATAAGAACCTTACAAAAATATACTTCCATTTCGTGTCTTCAAGCCTATGTGATATAATTATCAGACATTTTATTCCTATGTGTTATAAACATCATAATACATTATCACCTTTTAACAATTAAAATTTTTAAAGATTTGGGGTGCCTGGTAGCTCAGTCAGTTAAGTATCCGACTCTTCATTTCGGTTCAGGTCATGATCTCCAGGTTCTTAAGATTGAGCCCCACGCTGGGCTCCACACTGACAGCACAGAGCCGGCTTGGGATTCTCTCTCTCTCTCTCTCTCTCTCTCTCTCTCTCTCTCTCACTCTGCCTCTCCTCAACTCACACATGTGCTCTCTCTCTCTCAAAATAAATAAATTTAAATTTTTTTAAGGTTTAAATAAGAAAAAAAATTTCAATTTTAATTTTAATTACAGCTGTAGTAGTTACACTTTTGCTGCTCTGTCCTTCTTTGTGCAGATCTATATTTCAATCTGGTATAATTTGTCTTCTGTGTGAATGACCTCCTTTAGCATTCTTCGTAACACGTTTCTGTTGTTGATGAATTCTTTAAAGGTTTTGCATGTTTGCATATAGCTTTCTGAATTAGCATCTTCATTTTCTTTGGGTAAATACCCAGTAGTTCAATTACTGGATCCTATGGTGATTCTGTTTTTAATTTTTTTTTTTTTAATTTTTTTTTTCAACGTTTTTTATTTATTTTTGGGACAGAGAGAGACAGAGCATGAACGGGGGAGGGTCAGAGAGAGAGGGAGACACAGAATCGGAAACAGGCTCCAGGCTCCGAGCCATCAGCCCAGAGCCCGACGCGGGGCTCGAACTCACGGACCGCGAGATCGCGACCTGGCTGAAGTCGGACGCTTAACCGACTGCGCCACCCAGGCGCCCCTGTTTTTAATTTTTTGAGGAACCTCCATAGTGTTATCCACAGTGGGTGCACCAGTTTGCATTCCCACCAACAGTGCACAAAGGTTCCCTTTTCTTCACCTCCTCACCAACACTTGTTGTTTCTTGTGTGTTTGATTTTAGCCATTTTGACAGGTGTGAGGTGATATCTTGTGGTTTTGATTTGTATTTGCCTGATGATGAGTGATTTTGAGCATCTTATCATGTGTCTGTTGGTCATCTGCATGCCTTCTTTGGAGAAATGTCGTCATGTCCTCTGCTCGTGTCTTAATTGGATTATTATTATTATTATTATTATTTGGTTTTCAGTTGTATTCGATCTTTATGTATTTTGGAACTAACCCTTTTTTCGGATACGTCACCTGCAAATATCTTCTTCTGTTCAGTAGCTTGTCTTTTAGTTGTTTTTTTTTATTGTTTTCCTTCACTGTGTAGAGCTTTTTATTTTGATGTAGTCTCAATAGCTTATTTTTGCTTTTGTTTCCTTTGCCTCAGGAGACATATCTGGAAAAATGTTGCTACAGCTGATGTCAGAGAAATTACTGCCTGTGCTCTCTTCTAGAATTTTTATGGTTTCAGTTTTCCCATTGAGGTCTTTAATCTATTTGAGTCTATTTTTGTGTGTGGTGTAAAAAAGTGGTCCAGTTTCATTGTTTTACATGTAGCTATATAATGTTCCCAACACTATTTGTTAAAGAGGTTGTCTTTTTCCTATTGCATACTTTTGCCTCCCTCTTCAAGATTAATTGACCATATAATCACGGGGTTATTTCTGAGCTCTGTGTTCTGTTCCATTGATCTATGTGTCTGTTTTTGTGTCTGTACCACACTGTTTTGATTACCACAGCTGTGTACTATATCTTGAAACATGGGATTGTGATGCTTTCAGCTTTGCTTTTCTTTTTCAAGATTGCTTTGGCTATTCTGGTCCTTTGTGATTCCATACAAATTTTAGGCTTATTTCTCCTAGCTCTGTGAAAAATGTTGGTATTTTGATCAGGATTGCATTAAATCTACAGACTGCTTTGGATAGTATGGACATTTTAATAATATTTGTTCCTCCGAACTATGAACCTGGAATATCCTTCTTTGTTTCTGTCATCTTCAATTACTTTCATCAATGTACAGTTTTCAGAGTATAGGTCTTTCACCCCCTGGTTAAGTTTATTCCTAGATATATTATTATTTTTGGTACAATTGTAAATGAAATTATTTTCTTTTTTTTTTTTTAAGATTTTTTAAATGTAATCTCTACACCCTATGTAGGCTTGAACTCAACTCTGAAATCAAGAGTTGCATGCTCTATCATATGAGCCAGCCAGGTGTCCCAGGATTGTTTTCTTAATTTGTCTTTCTGCTAGTTCATTATTAGTGTATGGAAGTGCAACAAATTTCTCTATATTGACTTTGTATCCTGTGACTTTACTGAATCCATTTATCACTTCTAGTAGTTTTTGGTAAAGTGTTTAGCATTTCTATATATAGTATTATGTCATCTGCAAATAGTGAAAGTTGTACTTCTTCCTTACCAGTTTGTATGACTTTTATTTCTTTTTCTTGTCTGATTGAATGTGTACAACTTCCAATACTATGTTAA
This sequence comes from Panthera uncia, assembly GCF_023721935.1. NCBI lineage: Eukaryota > Metazoa > Chordata > Mammalia > Carnivora > Felidae > Panthera > Panthera uncia. The sequence goes on from NW_026057576.1 coordinate 48,611,370, forward strand.
ATAAAAGTGATAAGAGTAGGTATCTTTTTTTTTCTGATCTTAGAGGAAAAACTCTCAGTTTTTCATTATTGAGTATGATGTTAGCTATGGGTTTTTCATATATGGCTTTCTTATGTTGACTGATGTATGTTCCCTCTAAACCTACTTTGTTGAGGGTTTTTATCATGAATGGATGTTTTACTTTGTCAAATGCTTTTTCTGCACCTACTGAAATGATCACATGGCTTTTATCCTTTCTTTTGTTGATGTGATATATCACATTGATTGATTTGTGACTATTGAACTACCTTACAACCCATGAATGAATCCCATTTGATCATGGCAACTGATTTTTTAATATATTGTTGGATTTGGTTTGCTAATATTTTGTTGAAGACATTTGCATCTATGTTCATCAGAGATATTGGCTTGTACTTTTCTCTTTCTGTAATGTATTTATATGGTTTTATATCAGGGTAATGCTCACCTTATAGAATGAATTTGGAAGCTTTCCTTTCTTTTCTATCTTTTGAAATAGTTTGAGAATAGGTATTAAATCTTTAAACGTTTGGTAGAATTCACCTGTGAAGGCATCTAGTCTTGGACTTTTGTTTGTTGGATGTTTTCTTTTGATTATGATTCAATTTCATTGCTGGTAATTCCTCTGTTCAAATTTGTCTGCTTCTTCCTTATTCAGTTTTGGGAGGTTATATATTTTAGGACTGATCCATTTCTTCTAGGTTGTCCAATTTGTTGGCATATAATTTTTCATAATATTCTCATAATCCTTTGTATTCTGTGATGTTGGTTGTTATTTCTACTCTTTCATTTCTGATTTTTATTTGAGTCCTCTCTCTCTTTTTGATTCATCTAGCTAAAGGTTTATCTATTTTGTAGATCTTTTCAAAGAATCAGCTTCTGGGTTCTTTGAACTATTGTATTGGTTTTAATTATTTTTTTTTTGTTGTTTCATTTTTCAAAATTTCTGCTCTAATCTTACTCATTCCCTTCCTTCTACTGGTTTTGGATTTTTCTTGTTTTTCTTTCTCCAGCTCCTTTAGGTGTAATGTTATGTTGTATATTTGATATTTTTCTTGCTTCTTGAGGTGGACCTGTATTGCTTTACATTTTTTTCTTAGAACAGCTTTTGGTTCATCCCAGAGATTTTTGACTGATGTGTTTTCATTTTCATTTGTCTCCATACATTTTTGACTTCCTCTTTGATTTCTTGGTTGACCAATACATTGTTTTGTAGCTTGTTAAACCTCCATATGTGTTCTTTCCAGATTTTTTTTTTCCTGTGGCTGATTTTTAGTTGCATAGCATTGTAATTGGAAAAATGCACGGTATGACTTCAATCTTTTTTTAACTTGTTGAGACTTGTTTTGTGGGCTAATATGGGATGTATTCTGGAGTATGTTCCATGTGTACTGGAAAAAATTGTGCACTCTGCTGTTTGAGGATGGGATATTCCAAATATATTTGTTAAATCTATCTGGTCCAATGTGTCATTCAAAGCCACTGTTTGCTTATTGATTTTCTGTGTGGATGGTATATCCATTGATCTACCATGGGTGTCAAAGTCCCCTACTATCATTGTATTACTATTAATTAGTTCATTTATGTTGGTTCATAGCTTCTTTATGTATTTGTGTGCTTTCATGTTGGATGCATACATATTTACAATTGCATCCTCTTGTTGAATTGTTTCCTCTTTGATCACATAGTGGTCTTCTTTGTCTCTTGTTAGTCTTTGTTTTAAAGCCTATTTTGTTCCATATGAGTGTTGCTACCCTGGCTTTTTTTTCACTTCCACTAGCATGATAAATACTTTTCCATCCCTTCACTTTCAATCTGCATGTGTCTTTAGGTCTGAAATGAGTCTCATGTAGGCAGTCTATAGATGGGTCTTGCTTTTTTATCCATTCCATCATGCTATGTCTTTGATTGGAGTGTTTATATTCCGAGTAATTATTTGATAGGTATGTAGTTACTGCCATTTTGTTACTTATTTTGTGGTTTTTGTTTTTGGGGGTTTTGTTTGTTTGTTTGTTTTTTGTTTTTTGTAGTTCTTCTCTGTTCTTTTCTTTGATTCTCTTCTCTTATGGTTTGCTGGTTTTCCTTAGTGATATAGTTGGATTCCTTTCTCTTTATTTATTACTTTTCTATTACTAGTTTTAAATTTGTGATTATCATTGGATTTATATATAACATTTTATGAATATAGCAGTCTTTATTAGGCTGATGGTCACTCATATTTGAACCTTTTTGTTAGTCCTCTTCCCCCCACATTTTAGGATTGTGGTGACATACTTTACAGTCTTTGATTTTGTGATTCCCTTAGTTGATTTTTATAGATACACTTAATTCTATTGCTTTTGTGCTTCTACATTTCTTACTCCTACCAATGGTCTTTCCTTTCCACCTGAAGAGCCACCTCAAACATTTCTTATAGGGCTGATTTAGTGCTCATGAAATTCTTTAACTTTTGTTTATCTGAGAAGCTATTTATCTCTTTTTCTATTTTGAATAATAGCCTTGCTGGATAGAGTATTCTTGGTTGCAGGTTTTTTCTTTCAGCACTTTGAATAAATATATCATGCCTCTCTCTCCTGGCCAGCAAACGTTCTGCTGAAAAATCAGTTGATAGCTTTATGGGGTTTCCCTTGTATGTAACTGGTTTTTGTTTCTCTTGTTGCTTTTGAAATTCTCTCTTTATCACTACTTTTTGCCATTATAATTACTATGTTTCTTGTCAGCCTCCTTGGGTTAATTTTGTTGGTTGCTCTTTGTGCCTCCTGATTCTGATTTTCTGTTTCCTTCCCAGATTCATAAAGTTTTTAGCCATTATATATTTAAATAAGTTTTCTGGTCCATTTTCTCTCTTTTCTCCTTCTAGGAGTCTCATAATCCAAATGTCATTACGCTTGATGGTATCAATGAATTTCCTGGGTCTTCTCATTTTTTTTAATTACTTTTTTCTCTCACCTGTTCCACTTGATTACTTTCCATCACTCTAACCTCCAGGTTTCTTATTCTTTCTTCTTCTTCTACTAGTCTACTGTTTATTCCCTCTAGTGTGTTTTTTTAATTTATTTTTTACATTTATTCATTTTTGAGAGACAGAGAGAGACAGAGCACAAGCAGGGGAGGGGCAGAGAGAGAGACAGAGACACAGAAGAAGCAGGCTCCAGGCTCCGAGCTATCAGCACAGAGCCCGACGTGGGGCTTGAACTCACAAACCGCCAGATCATGACCCGAGCTGAAGTTGGACGCACAACTGACTGAGCCACCCAGGCACCCCTCCCTCTAGTGTGTTTTTAATTTCAGTTATTGAGCTCTTCATCTCTAGTTCTTTTGTTTGTTTTCTCTTTGTTAAGGGTATCACTGATGTCCTCTATTCTTTTCTCAAGTCCAGTCACTACCTGTAAGTCCATTACTTTAAATTTTCTATCAGGAAGTTTATTTGTCTCCATTTCATTTAGGTCTCTTGCTATGATTTTTCCTCGTCTTACATTTGGAACATATTCCTCTGTCTTTTCAATTTGCCTAACTCCCTTGGTCTCTGTTTTTTAGGAAAGACAGCTATATCTCCTGCATTGAGAATAGTGGCCTTATGAAGAAGAGGTCCCATAGTGCCCACTGTGTAGTGTCCTTTGTTCACCAGAACATGATGCTTTAGTGGTGTTTCCTATGTGTTGCATATGCCCTACTGTTGTGGTTGAGCCACTTTTGTGGTTCATCTTGTACAGCCATCTACAATGGCTCTCTTTGCCTCTTGTGGACAGAGTTTGATCCCTGTGTTGTTAGTGGGCCAGTCTGGGGCTGCCTTGGGCTGGAGTTGAGTCAGACAAAGTATTTTCCAGAGATACAGTGGCAGTGAAGTACAGGGTGCTTTTTCTGTGTTGTCCCCTGAGAAGCTTTTTTTGGTGAGCTGGGCCTGTAGTTAGACTGGATATTGCCCCTAGTCCACTTCTGGGGCTGTAGTTGGACTGGTGTGTGTGGTTATCATTCCCTCTCCCCATGGAAGGAGTCACTTTGAAGTGGTGCTGACCCCTGTCGGAGCTGCTTGCACACTGGCAAGAGTTGTGGAACTACTATGGGTGGGCTCTGGCCAAGGTTGTATTTGAGGAGGCATGTCCACAGGAGAACACAGAGTGGGATGCACAGTGCCAGCAGAAGAACTGATATTAATCTTGGTCCTTTCCACCCTGAGTACTGCTTGGTTCTTTTCTCCAGCTACTGGAAGTTCCTTACATACATGAGCTTCTTAGGGCTCAACTGAACATTGAAAGGGACCATCTGTAAGTCTCAGAGCTGACTCTCTGTGCTGCTTTCTCCTCTATGGTACTCTGTACTGCACACACTATTTGCTTTGGCTTCCTGAAACTCCCAGTTTGGGCTCCTCAACTTAGAGTGGCCTCCAGGTTCAGCCTGGGTTTTCCTTCCCTAAGCCATAGTCTGGAAACTTTCTCCAGGTAGTGAGTTGGGGAAAAGCATAGGGCTTACCTCATGTGCTTCCCATCTTTTGGGGATCATCATTTTTCATTGCCTGCTATCCTGTATCTTGAGTATCACTGATTCATATGCTTTGTTTTAGTTGTTTTAGGCAGGAAAGTAAACCCGGACCATGTTATTCTATCTTGAGCAAAAGTGCAAGTCTCAGTGGTTTTTTTTAACTTAATATTATAGAATAAGCTGTTCTCTGTGTCATTAAAAATTGCTCAAAAACATTTAAAATTTATTTCTAATATTTTGGTGTGCAAATGTAGCATAGTTGTAAAAATTTTTGCTATTATGAATAATATTTCCATGGGCTTTTTTATTCTACCTTTATTGGCATAGAATTATGTATTTAGATTATTTTCATAGAAATGGAGTAACTTAGTCCAAAAGATTGAGCATTGTATTAGTTTTCTATGATAGCTTTAACAAAGTACCACAAATTGCATGGCTTAAATAATATATTTTGTTGCTTCAAAACAGAGGCTAGAAGTCTGAAATAAAGGTTTATGCAAGATTGGCTTTTTTCTGAGGGATATGAAGAAAAATGTTTTCCATGTTTTCCTGCTTTCTGGTGATTTGCTATAAATCTTTGGCATTCCTTGGTTGATTTCTGTCTTCTAACCTTCATATAACATCTTTCTTAAGTGGGTGTCTGTGTCCAAATTTCCCCTTTTATAAAGATATCAGTCATATTGATCTAGGAGTCTACCCTCCTCCATATGATCTTATCTTAACTAATTACTTCTGCACTGACTCTACTTTCCAGTAAGCTCACATTTTGAGGAACTGGGAATTAGGGTTTCAATATAGGTATTTTGGTGGGCCACAGTTCAACCCATAACAAACATACTGAAACTCTGTTATGTTACTTCCAAATTGAGTCTAGAAGGGTTATAACAAGAGATAGGTTGTATATTAAATACACCTTTTGTACAAGGATTTGAAGAACGTGCAAAAAAAATTAAAGAATTAAGTAATTTTTCACCATTTAAAGTGCTGTAAATCAGCAGTTGATTGTTATATGTACTCATTCTTCTGTAACTATTTTATAAGCTTGAAAATATATTATAGCACTTTGCCATTCCCCTTCTCTGAATTCGTTAGTCTCCCTATGGTTTCACTCTGAATTAGAAATATGTTTTCCTTTTCAATTTTCTATTGACTTTTCTTTCTAAGTGAACCTTTGTTTAGCTTACTTAATCTGTCTCTTTTTTCCAACCTGCTTTTATAGGTAAATGTTTAAAAAGCATGTGTGCCTCACCTAAATGAACTCCATCAGCAAATGTAGTGTGCAGTTTTCCTAAATTGAGTTGAACCCTATCACAAAATGTTATTTTTAAGAGTATTTGTCCTAATGTCTCTAAAATATTAGCAAACAAGGGAAGTAAGATTAAGTAAAATAACTGCATATTCACTGAATATCTGACTCACATCTCTGTAGGTGTACAGGGTCCCAGTATATCCTGACCTGGAATTTAGAAATATCTGAATTTGCACAATTTCCTGGTGAGAAGAGCCACCAAGAACTGATTTACATAAAGATTTGTAACTGATATGAATGAAAGTGACAGTCCTGGTACTGGTGATGGGAACATAAGGGACGGGGATGACAAAATGGTAACATTCTCAGATAAGGTCTTCACCTCTCCTCTTTTACTTTAACCCTCCCAATAAATTGCCAGTTTATTAAAGCTAGCATCATCCTATTACTGAGACTAACAAAAATTGGGCTACCAAGGTAATGAAAAATAACTCAGATTATTCATTCAAGAAAATTTAATATCTACTCTATACTCAGGACTGTGCTAGGTATTAAATACACAGTGGTGAAAAAAGAAAAGGCCTGGATTTCCCTGAATCTTAAAATCTAGTCAAGAGAAAAGCAATATGAAAAAAAAACCAGAAATATATTACTAATTATTAATGAAAATAATAATGATTTATATGAAAACAGAGAAACTTAATTCAGATTGGGAGATATGGTAAGGTCATCTTAAGAAGTAAACTGTAAGCTAATACCTGAGGAATGAGTAGGCATGTGCCAGGCACAAGTGGAAGGAAGGATCTTTCAGATAGAGAAAAAGAAGGGATGAACATACTGATGCAAGAAGGAGCTTAATGCATTCAAATAATTAAAAGACATCATGGCTAGAATATAATGATCAGGATTGATGAGGTTGGGTTGGTGAAAACAGCAGGGATATGATAATGTAGAACATTGTTAGGGCATGTTTACAATTTTGGGTTTCATTGGGTAAAGTGAAAACATATGGTATCTGTCTTTCTCTGTATGACTTATATCACTTAGCATAACACACTCCAGTTCCATCCACGTTGCTACAAAAGGCCATATTTCATTCTTACTCATTGCCACATAGTATTCCATTGTGTATATAAACCACAATTTCTTTATCCATTCATCAGTTGATGGACATTTAGGCTCTTTCCATAATTTGGCTATTGTTAAAAGTGCTGCTATAAACATTGGGGTAAAAATACCCCTATGTATCAGCACTCCTGTATCCCTTGGGTAAATTCCTAGCAGTGCTACTGCTGGGTCATAGGGTAGATCTATTTTTAATTTTTTGAGGAACCTCCACACTGTTTTCCAGAGCAGCTGCACCAGTTTGCATTCCCCCCAACATTGCAAGAGGGCTCATGTTTCTCCACATCCTCTCCAGCATCTATAGTCTCCTGATTTGTTCATTTTGGCCACTCTGACTGGCATGAGGTGGTATCGCAGTGTGGTGAATGAGAAAGAATGAAATATGGCCTTTTGTAGCAATGTGGGTGGAACTGAAGAGTGTTATACTAAGTGAAATAAGTCATACAGAGAAAGACAGATTCCATATGGTTTCACTCTTATGTGGATCCTGAGAAACTTAACAGAAGACCATGGGGGAGGGGAAGGAAAAAAAAAGGTTGGAGAGGGAGGAAGCCAAAATGTAAGAGACTCTTAAAAACTGAGAATAAACTGAGGGTTGATGGGGGGGTGGGAGGGAGGGGAAAGTGGGTGATGGGCATTGAGGGCACCTGTTGGGATGAGCACTGGGTGTTGTATGGAAACCAATTTGACAATAAATTTCATATTTAAAAAAAAGTGGGTAAAGTAAGTGTAGGACATGGCTAACTTAATTATCATGAGTGGAATGGATGATAAAGGACAAAGGAAAAAGCAGTCAAGATGAAAGAGTGGTGGCAGTTGGAGTATTCCAGATGTAGTTTTGAGGAAGCACTGAAACCATCAGGAAAAAGAAGAGCTTTTTTTTTATGTGGGAAAGTCTGGAGAGGCAAAGAGAGATCTCAAAGATCTTCTACTTCTCTGGCATCAAGTTTGATGCCAATTACTTATAACAGGGGAACAAGTGTAAGGTCAAAATTGATTCAAAGATTGAGAGTTCAGTTTTACATATGTTAAGGAAGATTGAGAGTTCAGTTTTACATATGTTAAGGAATTTAGGTTGCCCATTTGATAGTCATGAGATGTCCAGAAGAAGTCAACTATAGAAGTCTAGAGATCCCAAGAGTGGCCTGAGTTGGGAGCACATGTATGAGAGTCACCACCACTGAAATGTTATTGAAGACCAAGAACATAGATAGGATCACCTAGTGAGAAAATCTAGTACAAAAACTTAAGACAGTCTGAGGCCAGCCTCTGTAGAACTCCAACATCTAACAACTGCTTGGAGCAAGAAGCAAGAGTTAATGGAACTGGAGAGGAGCATTTCAGAGGACAGAAGACAATAGTTAAGAAGATGTGGTGTCTAGAAAACAAGAAAAAAGAGACAGAGTATGCTAATGGCTAAGAAGTCCATTGCATTTTGGCAGGTAGAGGCTTTTGCAGCTTTAGCAAGAGTTGTTTCTTTGAAAAAGTAAGGGGTGAATCCCTAATGATATGAATTAAAAAGGGAAAAGTAAGTAGTAAGGTAGAAACAGTAAGAGCAGATGACGCTTATGAGATTCTGTATTATACAGAGAAACAGAAAAACAGAATAGGGCCAGAAAGGGATGTGGAATCAAGGAAAGTTTTGGTTTTGTCTTTTTAAAAAGATATGAATTATCAGAGCTAATTTGTAAGCTGTTCGGGAAGATCCTATTGATGAAAGAGACTGAATATACAAGTGGAGGGGAAATACACAAAAAGTAAAAGCCAGAACTTAAGAGGTATTGGCATTTGCCAGGAGTTGGGCTTTCCCTTTGCCATAAAGAAGAGGAAAAGACTAAGATGGTCCAGGAAGATGGATACTTGGTAAAGCAAGATGAGATTATATAGAAAAGAATGAAGGCCAAAGATTTTATAATATTTTTTAGGAAATATGATCTCATTAATTATAAAATATGTTAAAATAAACTTATTTACATAATTTATACATATGCACGTTATAGTTTCTATAAAGATAAACAACAAATACAAGTAAACATATATAGTTTCTATAAAAATAAATGACAAATACAGTTAAATATGCAGCAAATTAGGCAATGGAACTGTCCCCTTTTACATGTTGTCTTATAAAGTAGGTCTTATATCATCTAAATGCCTTAAATTTTAAGGACAGAAATAAAAGTTCAACTTATGTGAATGTCTGAGAGTATATTTGATGAAATATGTTGCTAGAAACCATCAAAAGTTCGAGGGATTATGGCTCTAATATAAAGCCAGCTTTATTCCATCTGTAGGAATCTGGTAACACATGCAATAAAATGTAACAGTCTCAATAAAGGATGTTGTATTCCATTGTTTTCCTTCCCCCAATCTTACATTTGCAGAGGATTTTTTAATGTTTTTTATTTATTTTTGAGAGAGAGAGTGCAAGCAGGGGGAGATGCAGAGAGAGAGGGAGACACAGAATCCAAAGCAGGCTCCAGACTGAGTTGTCAGCACAGTCTGATGCAGGACTTGAACCCATCAACTGTACAGTCCTGACCTGAGCTGAAGTTGGTCGCTTAACCAACTGAGCCACCCAGGCACCCCAAGCAGAGGATTTTTGTTTGGTCTCCTCTGTTTAGGAAAATACATTGACAAGGAGCTATTACATAACATTTGTTTATCATGACAAGCAAGAAAAAAGTAACTTCTTCCTACATTGTTTACTTTAATGATTTATTCTCAGCTTTTTTTTTTTTCATCTTTAGATTCTGACTGAAAAACTCAAATTCAGTTTTAGTTCCATTAAGGACAAAATGATTCATTTGGTGCTGTGATAGATTTCTCTCTCTCTCCCTCCCTCCCTTCTTCCTTCCTTCCTTCCTTCCTTTTCCCGAACTTTCCTTCCTTCTTTTTTTCTCTCCTTTCCTTTCTTTATTCCTTCATTTCTTTGTGTTTTTTGTGACCAGCCATGCTGACTGAAGATTGGAAAATGAAAATATATTTATTCTAGAGGCACCTGGGTGGCTCAGTCAGTTAAGTTAAACATCTCACTCTTGATTTCGTCTCAGGTCATGATCTCATGGTTTCTGAGATTGAGCCCTGCATGGGGCTCTGCACTGACAGCATGGAGCCTGCTTGGGATTCTCTCTCTCTCTCCCTCTCTCTCTCTCTCTCTGCCCCTCTCCCACTCACTCTCTCTCTCAAAAAAATTAATAAACATTTTTAAAGAGATGTTTATTCCAAAATATCATTCAGAAATTCAATTATTGCCATATTGGCTACCTGAAAAGTGAGCATGAATATCTTCTAAGGCCACTTTTAATTCTCTGATTCAACATCATTCTAAAATGAACAATATTTTCATAAATAAGTATGGAACCAGGAAGAAGAGAAAACGTATCAGCAATTGTGTGTGTAATCCCATTAGCCAAGACAACCCTGTTACCTTCCAGTTGGATTTACTGTCTGGCATTGGTTCAGGATGTCTATACACTAGCCTTATTTTGGACTTGTGCTTGGAAAGCTGTCCATGGTAGAAATCCTAATTATAGATCCACTGGCAGTGGTAATATCAGGAAATGCCAAGATAGGTTTTAGGACAAGAGGCCAATGAGGCCTATGTTTACTAGTTTGGTACTTTAGGTAAAATTTAAAAAATAAGAACCTTTGAAGTATAGGAAGGAAAACTAGTATTTTTACAACCCAATTAATTAAACTTCAATACCAACTAATATCTAAAATAATTTCAAAAAGTTATCTTATCTTCTATTTTAAATATATTCATTAAACTATATACTCCTATGTAAATGGAAATTGTATTCATAAATTGTTATCTATATTCTTAAACATCTTCAGAAGTGATAATCATGCAAGCTCCTTGCTTTGTGCTCCTGAGATTCACAGTTGGGATACTTCCCTACTGATATTTAGTGAGCATTATGTGTTACAACTTAAATTGACTTCTTCTTGTTCTGACTTTAATGAGGATTATCTTCCTTAAAAATTATGGCTCATTTTACAGAATTTCATCAGAACAAATCAAACCTAAGCCGAATTAGAAGAGTCAACATATTTTTGTAGAGGTGCAGAAGAGATTTTCTTAATGACTTTCTCAGCTTTTATAAGAAATGTAACTCAATTGAATTTTCAGTAACTGTCAACATTGTTAAGGAAGAAATTATTACAACCTTATATGTATTTTATGATTTCTCTGAAATGAAATAATTTCAGACTTTAATATTTTTCTTGTCAATGAGCAACTTGGCATCAGGATTAAATACTGGCATAAATCTGCTGTGAGGGAGGCTAAGACTTTAGGAAGGAAGGGATGTTTGAGCTAGACTTTAGAGAATGAGAACAGTTCAGAAGGCAGAAATTCTGAAAGCCACTCTCAGTTCAAGGAACCACGATGATGTAGGGTCATTGTGAATATTTCTGAAAAATCCATTATTTTGCGTTGTTCCTGTTTTTGAATTATCACAATCTTCTTGTTACCCTGTTTCTGTTACATTTTCCCTGTTCTCACCATCAGCCAGCCTGCTTTCTCACTTCTACTTTTCATGGTGACTGAAATCAAGGAAATAATTTAGAAAGTTGTTGCAGTAAGAATCAGGATTTTGCCATTTGCCAATATCACATGACTATGTGAAGGTATGCATGAGGTAATGCAAGTATTTGCCACCAGAAGCAACTCATGTCATAGTTTCTCTTTAAAAAAGAAAAAGAAAAAAACAAAGAAGATATAGAACTTGAAGAAATATACAGCTTCTTGCCACAGGAAGACTTGAATTAAGCATTTTTCTGAACATCTTCACATCTTTTATTTTTATTCAAGTGAAATTAACATACAGTCATATTAATTTCAGGTGTAGCGTATACTGACTCAACAATTCTATACATTTCTCAGTGCTCATCACAATAAATGTACTCTCAATATCTTATATCTATTTCACCCATCCCCCTACCTACCTATCTTCTGGAAACCACCAGTTTGTTCTTGGTAGTTAAGAGTCTCTTTTCCTGTTCTAGTTTTTTTTTTCTTTGTTCATTTGTTTTGTTTCCTAAATTCCATATTTGAGTGAAATAATATGGTATTTTTCTCTGGCTGGCATATTTCACTTAGCATTATACCTTCTAGGTCCATCCATGCTGTTGTAAGTGGCAAGATTTCATTCTTTTTTAAGGCTGAGTAATACTCCATTGCATGTCTATGCTACATATTCTTTATCCAATTATCTCAAATGTTATCTCAAATGTCATCTTTCTGGTAAGATGGGATTTCTATTAGTAGAACTAAATAGTACTATGTAGAATGTGAACAAGGTAGAAAATAACTTTATAGAAAAATGATTATATATATTTATATATAATTAGTTTTTGTATATAATATATATAATATAAATGGATACATACACACACACAAAGGACTATATATGGTGTGTATGCACAAGTGTGGATATTTCAAATGATAGCCTAAACAATTATTATTATAATTTTCTTTTTCGGAACACAAATATCTTCCTTTTAACTAGACACAAAAACAGAATTTTTTTTTTCACTCTAAGCAGAAAGTAGTTCACAACTTCCCAGGAGAGAGTCTTACAAATGACAAGTCAAATCTAAGCCCACAGCACATGACAGGTTTGTCAGCAAACTGACTTTTGACCATTTATGTCACACTGTAAATGAAATGGCTGCTTGACTAACTCCCTGAGATGAAAACCAGCTGTGTAATGGTTGGTTACTCATTGCATTTTAATTGTTACTTGCTATCCATAAGAGAGGATTAAAATTGTTATGTTTGCTAATGAACCAAAAAATATGGAAAGCATTTTATTCTTGGAAGCATTTTTGACAGAATGCATGTTGATATTAGAGGAGAAAAGTCCCATATGACAATGTCCTTGGGCTATTGCCTATTAAAACCTCAATTAACAATGTGAACTTGATTAGTACTAAACAGATACTCTGAATTTACTTATTTTTTTTTTACTCTGAGTTTAAATTACAGGATTACTTTTGTCATTTCCAATATATTTTGATGTTTCCAGTGTGAAGACTTCTAATTCATAACATCTCAGCAGAAAACGCTCAAATTGTTTAAACCATTTCACTGAGGAAGTAAACTTAAGCTTATGTGCAAAAGGAGCAACTTAACTGAAAGTTTGAGAGCCCAATATGTATATTAAAGGCAGTGATGAATTATATTATGGATGCTTTTGCATTGTAGAAACTGAGGAACAGCCCAGATCTATTTTTACGTATCAGGACTATCACATAGTAATTTGATAGTTCCAAACAATTAGCCATTAAATACTTTTGAAAGATATTTCCTCTCTTTTGTGTTCTAAACTGTGGAATGACTTGAAGAATACATTTGTGAAGAAAACACCCTAAGTGGAAAAGGGACTGAATTAAAGCCCAAGAAATCTGAATATACCCTTCTTTCTCTGACTTTGCTGTGGCTCCTATGGAAAAGCCTTTTCATTTGCATTTAGATGTGATTTCCCCAGTGAAAAGCCAGATATGCTCTGTCCCAGTTTGGAGAAATGATTTGGACCTTTAGGTCTGACTTAATTTAAGTGGAAAAGCCCTTTCCTGAGTAGAAATATCAGTAAAGTTAAATTCTCAGTGTTTTGTGTTTTATGTTTTTGTTTTCATTATTTCTATTCTATAGAAGTGCTTTTATATTTTCATTAGTATATGACCTCCTTAATTTGAAAAGGTCTAAAATTTTCCTTCCATTTTTTATGTAATCTGTGTGACATCAAAGGTGGATATGTATATGTGGATGGCTGAAGGCTGTATTAGCAAGAATGCAAGTTGATGTTTTGTTCAATTTTGCTTTGCTTCATTGAATCATAGAAAATTTGGACCCAGCTTGTTATGACGAGTGATCACTGGGTGTTATATGTACATGATGTATCACTAAATTCTACTCCTGAAACCAATATTACACTATATGTTAACTAACTAGAATTTAAATAAAAAATTGAAACCAAACCAAACAACAACAACAAAATGAAAACAGACAAAAGAAATTTGGACCCAAAGGATATAGTTCACATCTCTATATTACAAATGAGAAAATACACTCAGGAGATTTGATTGGCTTATCCAACTAGATTCATAAAGATGGTGGACAGGTGACAATAGCCGAGAACATATTCTAACGGGTTTTCTACTATCCTACATTATTCTCCCGAAAGACTTCTTTGCTGATGCGAGTCTCTTTTGGTTCCAACATGACCAAATTATTTTACTGAAGCTTTCAAATCCTGTGAGTGCTCTGATACATGAATATTTGGACACTCTCTCTATAAAGTTTAGTTTCATGATAAGACTACAACCATCCGAAGTCAGCCCAAAGGCAGCTGAAATAATGGCTCTCATTGTAATTCTCAGAATGTTACCTCAGAAAGCCACTGGTTCAGAGAGGAGTCTATAAATAACTAGAATACAATGTCACAACTTTGAGAAGTGAGACATTCACTTATATTCAAACAGCTTTTCTCACAAAAGATAAAACCAGCTGGTATGTGAAGGGTGGATTTTGACCTAGGCCAAATTTTAAATTGCAGCTGATGGATTAGATGTTCACTTCACAAGATTTTAATAAATTTTCTCAATACTATGTTTGATCATTCAACAGGCATCACCAAATTCTAGCAAAATATAGGGAGTAGCCAAAAATATTAGAAAATAAACATGTCATTCTGGATGACTTTTTTAAAAAAGTAATTCTTAACATCAAACTACCTCATCAGAGGGTTAACTATAATAAGCTTACGCCCTTTGAATATTTGATTATATGTAATGATTTTATCATACCAGACCAGTCTATCTTGTACTGTCAGTTTATGAAAGGAAACAGTGCTGTTATATCATTCATTTCTTGTGAGGATATTTGGCTATTTAATTTCCATTTAATACCTTACACTTTAAATTGTGACCCATGACACTTCTATGTTAAATAAGCAGATTTCTCTGCTTCTGACTTGAGTTTGAAAATACTGTTTGTGCCTCTTTTTTTCTTGTTTCTTTTTCCAGATCAAATAATTCACACAAACTACTGTGATTTCTCTCATTACTCTTGATTCACCATTGAAATCATTAGAATTTCAACAATTAATAATGAATTATTTCTGCTTAATTATTAGGTATATAATTGGAGTTCTATATATGGCACTCATATACATTTAAAAAAATCTCTTTTAAATGGCTCATGTAAATTTTAAGTCTTAACCTAATTTGTGTTATTTAATATTTATTAATTATTTCTAATTTAGACCCTTAATACTTCTAGAAATGATGGAAGACATTTTACAACAAAAGATGTATATAAAACATAACTATTAAAATATAACAATGAAAGTAATACAATGCCAGAGGGGAGAAATTAAATACTAAACACAAAATCAGGGGGGAAAATGTGACCAAAAACTATTTCAAATGAATACTAAGTTTAATTTTGATTTTTACTCTTGGCAAAGTGAATGAGTATGCAGAACAATTCCATTTTGAGGGCTCTCCCACTAACATCCTCAGAAATGTGAAAAATTGGATGTTTTTCTAAGCACCTATAGCCATGAAACAATTGCCAAGGCACATTGCTCTGATGCCATCCCAGGCTGGAAATATCCAGGGGCAGATGCTCCTGCCTAAATGGGGACTCTGGGGTCTAAAAGTATGGCTTGGGAATGAGCCAAAGTAAAGCAGTATCATCCATAACACCAAGATGTGGCCTCACTCCAAGTCTATGTTAACAATATTTGAAAGGAAAAAGGTGGAATCAAGGCCAGAAAAAACTAGTTATTGTCATCAATCATATTTTATGCTGCCATCCAGTTAAATGAGACTTATAATTCAGAGACTAACTTGATTTTTTCTTAGGTCCACATTTGCATATGAAATTCTGGGTCAGCTTCATTTGCATATACATGAATAGGCATATATATGCTACAAAAAATACCTCTTTGAAAATAATATAACTTTAAAACCTTCTCAAAAGTCATTGTTTAGTATGAAATAATAAAAAGCAGTCTTCCTTTATCTTACGTAATACAGAAAAATCAACTCAAAATGGATTAAAGACAAACATTAGACATGAAATGGTAAAACTCCTAGAAGAAAACATAGGGGGAAAACTCCTTGACATCGATCTTGGCAATAATTTTTCAAATTTGACACCAAAAGCACAGGCAACAAAGCAAAAAAAAGCAAGTGGGACTGTATTGACTGAGAAGTTTTCGCACAGCTAAGGAAACAATGAACAATATGAAAAGGCAATTTGTGGAATGCCAAAAATGCAAACCATATATCTAATAAGAGTTAATATCTAGAACATATAAAGAAGTCATACATCTCAACAGAAAAAAAAAATAACTCAAATAAAAGATGGACCAAAAACCTGAATTGACATTTTTCCAAAGATGTGCAAATGACCAATCCATATATGAAAAGAAGCTCATCATCACTAATCATCAGAGAAATGCAAATCAAAACCACAATGAGATATCACATTGCACCTGTTAGAGTGGCTATTACCAAAAAGTGAAAAGATAACCAGTGCTGATGAGGATGTAGAGGAAAAGGGAATCTTGTGCACTGCTGGTAGGAATATAAATTGGTGCAGTCACTATGGAAAACAGTATGAAGATTCCTCAAAAAAATTAAAAATGGAGCTACCATATGATCCAGCAATCCCACTTCTTGGTACATATCCAAAAGAAACTAAATCATTATCTTGAAAAAATATCTGTACTCCCAAGTTCATTACAACATTATTCACAGTAGCCAAGACATGGAAACAACCTATCTATTGACAGATAAATGGATCAAGACAATTATATACATACATATTTATTTATATACAATATTATTCAGCTCTGAGAACGAAGGAAATCCTGCCATTTGCCACAACTGGGATGAAACTGGGAGACATTATCCTAAGTGAAATAAACCAGAAACAGAATGACAAATATTACATGTATATTTGGATGTGGAATATAAAAGAAAAAGTTGAACTCATAGTAACAAAGAGTAGAATCGTGTGAGGAAAATGGGGAGATATTGATCACTTTCAGTTATAAGATGAGTAAGTTCTGGAGACCTAATGTCCAGCATGGTGACTGTAGTTCAAAATAATTTACTGTAGACTTGAAATTTGCTAAGATCTCAAGTGTTCTCACCACGAAAAAAGTCACCGCGGGAGGTGATGGATATGTTAATTAGTTTGATTATGGCAATCATTTCCAATGTATACATATTTCAAAATATCACATTATACACTTTATTTTCATCAAAAAGCATTTTTATTCATCAAAAATTTTTAAAAATAAATACAAAATTAAAAACAGACTTTAAATTTCAAACGTCAGATCCATAAATTATTAGCAAATGTTGGGCAATGTAATCAAATTTTGTGTCTCTATTTTCTCATCTGAAAATGATGATAATATCTACCTCATAGGAATCTCATAAGTGTGGTAGGAAGTTTCCAAAAGGACTCTTGGTATTCACACCCTTGTATAATCCTTTCCCTTTGAGTGTGGTTAGACCAAGCAATTTACTTCTACCAGAATATAGCAAATGTAATGGGATGTTGCTTCATATATTAAAGTACAGGACTGTGAGTTCCACTTTGCTTATTCTCTCATTCTCTTACTTGCTCTGAGGGAAGCCAGCTACCATGTTGTTGGCCATCCTATGGAGAGGCCCATGTGACAAGGACCTGAGGGAAGCCTCCATCCAACAGCCAGTGAACAGTTGAGACTTTCAGTCTAATGACTCATGAGAGACCAGGTCCAACCACATGAGTGTGTTTGGAGACTTGTGACTGCAGCCCCATCTGACAACTTGATTGCCTCCTTCTGAAAGACCATGAGCCACATGGCCCAGTTAAACCAGACCCAGATACATGATCCACAAAAACTGTGGAATAATAAATGTTTTGAGCCATTAATTTTAGGGTAATTTGTCACACTGCAATAAATATCTAACATAACAAAGTAATTTGTAGAGTTGCTGACATATAGTTCTGGAGCTTAGAAGAAACCAATGAAATTAGAAGGCATCAAGAAATAGATACTAGGCTCAGTTGATTGAGTGCCTGACACTTGATTTCTGCCCAGGTCATGATCTCAGGGTTGCTAAGTTTGAGGCCCATGTTGGGCTCCACGCTAGCAATGCAGAACCTGCTTGGGATTCTCCCTCTGCCCCTCCCCCACTTGCACTCTCTCTCAAAATAAATAAATACAAACTTTAAGAAAATAGATTCTGCCTTTAATTTGGATACTTTTACATGATGATTGAGTAGAAAAGGGGGTAACACAAATTTTTGGAGATAATCAATATTTAAGAAAAATAAGATCCAGGGGCACCTAAGTGTCTCAGTCGGTTGAGTGTCCAACTTCGGCTCAGGTCATGATCTCACCGTTCATGAGTTCGAGCCCCATATCAGGCTCTGTGCTGACAGCTCAGAGCCTGGAGCCTGCATTCGGTTCTGTGTCTCCCTCTCTCTCTGCCCCTCACCCAGTCAGTGCTCTCTCTCTGTCTCTGTCTCTCTCAAAGATGAATAAACATTAAAAAAAATGTTTTAAGAAAAATAAGATCCGTCAGAGGAAAAGAAATCTATGGTGGATGCCAAAAGGAACATAAAGTTGAGGTTAGAATTAGGAAAGAGTGTATCATGGATGCCAAGTGAGGAGAGAATATCAAAATCGAAGTTAATACCAAAGTTAATTAACATTGGGGCAAAAGGACGAGGAATAATATTTGTTAAAACTCATCATGAGATAGGCACTTACAGGTGTTTTGCAAGTACTAACTTATTTTGGTCCTTAAAATGTTAGAACACAAGTATTTTCATTTTACAGATAAGAAAGATGCTCAAAGGGGGGAAATACTTTGCCCCAAAGTCACATAGCTAGCATGCTGAAGCATCAGGATTCAAATCCAGATCTATCTAGCTCTGACCCCTTCCTTTTCCCCCCTAAGATATGATGACTCTCGGATTTGCACAAGATAACTTATAAAGCTCTCTTATATAACAAACCTACTTAGACTGATAGAAAATCTCTGCGAGATGTTTAGGCAGTTCTTCTTCATCCATTGGATTGTGCTCAGGCACATTTTATGTTCCTGAAGGAACCACGTTCTCTCAGAACCTTGCACATACTGGGAAGGCTGCTCTTCCCTCCTGCCTTTGACCCCCAGATATCCTTTAACCATTACCTCCCCCAACAGGATTAACCTCCTATCAGGTGGATGGTGACTGGGAGCTCAGATACATACTTCCATTATGAGCACTTCCTATGATCTGTTTCATTTGTTGGTTTGTTTCTATTTCTTCCATCATAGGTTGGGTCTACACTTTCTGTCATAATTTCTATATCCCTGACTTACAACAGACAATAGATGTTTATCAGACATAGACTGAATGGATAAATGAATGGAAGGACACTGGTTAAATCCTAAAGGCTGAGTCAAATGAGAAAGGGAAAGGAATGACAAGCAGAAGCAAGAGCATGTATGAAAGTCTGAAAGCATAAAAGAACATGGGATATACAGAAGAGAAAATATTTCCATATGGAAACTTAATGCTCACTTCATGACACATATACAAAATTCAGAACCATATGGTTATGGGATTTGCTAGGAAGTGGCAGACATAGGGGCGGGAATGCTAAAGATTATAACAGACACTGTTGGATGCCATCTATTAGCCATTCCTCCCCTCCTCCTTCTAATGGAACTGAGTTCAGAAGTTCACCTGCTTTTAATCATGTGCTTCAGGAACTGCTTATCCCCAGGCTTACCAAGGAAGGGAGTAGACAATCCACATGGGTACATTCCCCTAGCCCAGGCTGATATGAGATAGGCCGATGTAATGCAACATACCCAGCCATGTTCTTATGACCAGCAGAAACTTCATTTATTTGTATTGATTAGTAACAGCCCACTAATCAGAGTAATCTCAGGCTATCATTATTGCCACATAGTAAAGATTATCATTTATTGAAGATGCTCTGTGCCAAACACTATATATAACAATTGCTTACATTATATACCTCAAGTACGAAAGAGCCCTGTGAGCAGTGTCTTTGCTGTGGTAAGGAATCAGGACTAACTTAATACCTAGACAACGTAACTTCAATTTTTTTTAGCTAACCTGTTTTGTTCAATGGAATCAAGCACTCTTTGACCTCCGTGAGAAGAGAAGGAAAAGATCTATTACCTATAGCGGATTAAAATGAGACAGGGGGTGTATGAAACAACCACCTTCCCCATCTCAACCCTGGTCATGAGGGAGAAGATTCCTTTATGACCAGTTACTCTTCTCTAGGTAGATGCGGTATTGATTTTAAGGAAACTACCACAGCAGGAGGCTTGATTGTTGTGGGACTTCCACGTCCATCACATGTTAATGCTTATGGATACACCATCAGGGTGGGAGGGAGTCTCAGCGCAGGATCTCAACATGGAAGACCCTCTTTCTGACCAGGCCTGGGAGCCCTTTCCTTTTAGCCCCTTCCACAGCAAGGCTAGGAGCTCACCAGTCCCTCTCCCTGAAAGTTATTTCACCTGAAACAAGGGGTTCATCATATACTGACTTGACTGCTATGTAAGCACCAAGACCTGCCTGCACTTTCCAACCCAGCCAAGATTGTTCTCACTCAGTCCTTTGTCCTCCATTCTCTCTGGAAGGCTCTCTTCTCCAACAAAGTCACATGACTCATTTCTTCATTTCTTTTAATTTACCTAAATTTTATGCTCTCAAGTAACCTGATGCCGCTACATATATACTTTAGTGGTCCTGTCAGTCTATCACCTTAGCCGAATGTGTTGCTATTTGACATGATGTTTTTATTTTGGACTGCCCTGACTAGAATATCAATTTCCTAAGGGCCAGACTTTGTCATTTTGTTTCTTATTTCCTTGATGCCCAAAACAGTGCTTGGCACAAAGTTGGCATAATAAATATTCTTGCCTAAACAAATACATCTTATTTATTGTATAGACAGTATTTATTAAATGAAAAAAATCCTATTTTTAACTGATCAGTATATTTTTAAACAACTGGATCATGAATATTAGTATTTTTTGCACGTTCCTTCTCAAGTGTATCTATGCTGAGGGAAGGAAGCATGTTCTTAAATACATTAGGCCTACTGTGGAAATCAGGAACTTGAGATTCACCATCTTTTTTAAGACCCATCTGGTACCACCCTCAGTCCCCCACATGCTACACTGCCTTTGGCACTTCCAAGATTTAAATAGTGGAAAAGAGAGTTATGGCACAGAAAACACTTTATTTAATTGGAGCATTGACCTGTCATTGATAAAGGCATACCTTGGAGATATTGCAGGTTTACTGTCAGTCACTGGCATTCCTTGGCTAATCTGTGCCTTCATCTTCATATGGCATTCTCCCTATGTGTGTGTCTGGGTCCAAATCCCCCCTTTTATAAGGACATCAGTAATATTAACTTAGGGGCCCACCCTACTTCATATGACCTCATCTTAACTAGTCACTTCTGGAACAACTCCATTTTCAAGTTCACATTCTTTTTTTTTTTATGTTTATTTATTTTTGAGAGAGAAACAGAGTGCAAGCTGGGAAGAGAAATAGAGAGAGGGAGACTTCATATGACCTCATCTTAACTAGTCACTTCTGGAACAACTCCATTTTCAAGGTCACATTCTTTTTTTTTTTTTATGTTTATTTATTTTTGAGAGAGAAACAGAGTGCAAGCTGGGAAGAGAAAGAGAGAGAGGGAGACTTCATATGACCTCATCTTAACTAGTCACTTCTGGAACAACTCCATTTTCAAGTTCACATTCTTTTTTTTTTTTTTTTAATGTTTATTTATTTTTGAGAGAGAAACAGAGTGCAAGCTGGGAAGAGAAAGAGAGAGAGGGAGACACAGAATCCAAAGCAGTCTTCAGGCTCTGAGCTGTTAGCACAGAGCCTGATATGGGGTTCAAACTCATGAACCGTAAGATTATGACCTGAGCTGAAGTCAGATGCCCAACCAACTGAGCCAACCGGGCACGCCATCAAGTTCACATTCTTGAAGTACTGGAGATTAAGGCTTAAACACATGGATTTTGGTAGGACACAATTCAACTTATAACAAACATATTTAAACTCTGTTATATTACTTCCAAATTGATTCTAGAAGGATTATAACAACAGACAAATG
This sequence comes from Panthera uncia, assembly GCF_023721935.1. Lineage (NCBI taxonomy): Eukaryota > Metazoa > Chordata > Mammalia > Carnivora > Felidae > Panthera > Panthera uncia. The sequence continues at coordinate 48,633,429 of NW_026057576.1, forward strand.
ATAGTCATACCTCAGAGATATTGCAGGTTCAGTTCCAGACTACTGCAATGAAGTGAATATTAGAATAAAGCAAGTGAAATGAATTTTTGGTTTCCCAGTACATATAAAAATTGTGTTTCCACTACGCTGTAGTCTAGTAAGTGTACAATAACATTATGTCTAAAAACATAAAGCATATACCTCAATTTAAAAATATTTTATTGTTAAAAAATACTAACCATTATCGGAGCTTTCAGCAAATTGTAATCTTTTTGCTGGTGGAGAACTTGCCTCACTGTTGATGGCTGCTGAAGGTTGGGGGGCTGCAGCAATTTCTTTAAAACAACAATGAGATTTTCTGCATTGATTGACTCTGTCTTTCACCAAAAATCTCTCTGTAGCACAGGATGCTGTTTGATAGCATTTCACCCACAGTAGAACTTTGGAAATTGGATTCAATCTTCTCAAAATCTGCTGCTGCTTTATTAACCAAGTTTATGTACTACCCTAAACCCTTTGTTGTCATTGCAGCAATCTTTAAAGACAGCATCTTCACCAGGAGTAGATTCCATCTCAAGAAACCACTTTCTTTGCTTATCCATAAGAAGCAACTCCTCATCCATTAATGTTTTATCATGAGATTGCAGCAATTCAGCCCCATCTTCAGGCTCCACTTCTATTTCTAGTTCTCCTACTGTTTCCACCACATTTGCATTTACTTCCTTCACTGAAGTCTTGAACCTCTCGAAGTCATCCCTGAGGGTTGGAATCAACTTCTTTCCAAACTCCTGCTAATGTTGATATCTTGGTCTCTTCCCACGAATCACAAGTGTTCTTAACAGTATCCAGAATGGTAAACCCTTTCCAGAAGGTTTTCAATTTATTTTACCCAGATCCATTAGAGAAATCACTATCTACAGCAGCTCTACCTTATGAAATGTACTTCTTCAATTGTAGGACTTGAAAGTTGAAATTATTCCTTGATCCATGGCTATGGAGTGGGTGTTGTATTACTAGACATGAAAACAACATTCATCTCATATATCTCCATCAGATGTCTTGGGTTACCAGGTACCCTGTCAATGAGCAGTAATATTTTGAAAGGAGTCTTTTTCTTCTGAGCAGTAGGTCTCAATAGTGGGCTTAAAATATTCAGTAAACCATTTTGTAAACAGATGTGCTATCATCCATGTTTTGTTGTTCCATTTATAGAGTATAGGCAGCGTATATTTAGCATAATTTTTAAAGGCCTTGGGATTTGTGGAATGGTAAATAAGCACTGACTTCAATTTAAAGTCTCTAGCTACATTAGCCCCTAACAAGATACTTAGCCTGTCCTTTGAAGCTTTGATGCTAGGCATTGTCTTTTTCTCTCTAGCTAGGAAAGTCATAGATGGCATCTTTTTCTAATAGAAGACTGTTTTGTCTATGTTGAAAATTTGTTGTTTAGTGTAGCCACCTTCATTAATTCTCAGCCAGATCTTCTGGGTAACTTGCTGTGGCTTCCACGTCAGCATTTGCTGCTTCACCCTGCACTTTGACGTTATGGACATGGCTTCTTTCCTTAAATCTCATGAGCCAATCTCAGCTAAACTCACTTTCCTTCTGCAGCTTCCTCACCTCTCTTAGCCTTCATAGAATTGAAGAGAGTTAGGGTCTTGCTTCAGATTAGGCTTTGGCTTAAGGTAAATCCAGACCACTAAAAATTTCTCTATATCAGCAATAAGGCTGTTTTGCTTTCTTACCGTTCTTGTGTTTACTGGAGTAGCACTTTGAATTTCCTTAAAGAACTTTTCCTTTGCAGTCACAGCTTGGCTAACTGCCTCAAGAGGCCTAGCTTTCAGCCTAACTCGGCTTTCTGCATGCCTCCCTCACTAAGCTAACTCATTTCTAGCTTTTGATTTATAGTGAGAACTCTGCTACTCTTCCTTTCACTGGAACACTTAGAGGCCACTGTAGGGTTATTAATGAGCCTAATTTTAGGACTGTTGTATCTCTGGGAATAGGGAGGCTTGGGGAGAAGGGACAAGCATATAGCTGATCAGTGGAGCAGTCAGAACACACATGACATTTATCGATTAAGTTCAACATCTTGTATGGGTGCTCTGGGTGGTGCCCCAAAACAATTGCCATAATAACATCAGAGATCATTGATCACAGATCACCATAACAATTATAGTAATTATTAAAAGGTTTGAAATGTCTTGAGAATTACCAAAATGTGACACACAGACACGAAGCAAACAGTGTTAGAAAAATGGCATCCATAGACTTGATTGATGCAGAGTTGCCACAAATCTTCAGTCTGAAAAGAAAAGGAAAGAAAAGAAAAGAAAAGAAAAGAAAAGAACAAAATGAGGTATGCCTATACTTTGTGGGCTGGGTAGATGTTTAAAACTGTTTCTTAGGAATGGTTATTGTTTTCTTCAGACATCACCCTTTCATTGCTAGGGATCTATTTGCTGCAAAGTCTACCTGGGACACCTCCATGCCATTCCCAGCCTCTGGCTTCCTTGGTCCACTCCTCCCAGAATATCATCTAAATTAGGATCCTATTATCCTTCTAGGCAGCCTTCTTGAACCCTCCTCTTAATCACCTTTGCTCAGCCATCGGAATGAATAACTACAGTCTCACTTTTAAGCTTTATCAAGCTTGGGACAAGTTTTCTTGCTTCAGACTCCAAATGACACAAGTAAAACTGTTTGACCACCCTCACTGAAGCACTGTCCAAATCCACACCTGGGGAAAACATGAAATATATTCTATATTTCTGAAAATTCCTGGTGTCTTACTTTCCGTAGCCTTTCTGCTCTAAGTTCCATTCATATTTGCCCTTGAACTACACCTAACTGATTGAAAGAGTCGACTCATACCAAAGCTTTAATAAACCATGTAGACTTTATTCCAGATTTTGTAGGGGTGGCAGAAACAATATTGAAATCACACTGCTGACAGTAAATAACTCAGATCACATCGTGCACACAAATGCTTTTTTATCATGCAAAGTATTTCAGGTTCCTCTGACTCCTGCTCCCTAATTTGCCTACACAAGATCAAAATTTCCCAGCACAACAAAGGCCATTTCTATAAAAAGGATTCATCCTCAAAAGAAAGCAATCATGTTTATAAATATCAAAGTTTTTTTCTTGCATAAATGCGTGTGTGTGTGTGTGTGCATTTGCCTTGACAGAAAGCACTACATGATGGATTTCCTTGCATTTTAATTTGAATAATGCTGAATGTGCAAAAAAAGTTAAGTTATTCACAAAGTCATTATTGCTTTAAATATTTATTATGTGCATGTGTATACACCCACACACGAAATCGGAAGCAGATGCCTCCCTCAGCTCCCACTATGTCTCAGATATGACCGCATTAGCAGTTTGCTGTATTACCAGTCTTCTTAGGCTAATGTAGACATTTGCATGTATGCATATAAACATGTGTAGTTTTTGTACAAATATAATCATGTGAACCACATTGGTCTGCAGTGTTTCGTTTTCTCCCTTATTAATATATCATCAACATCTTTCTGGGCAGTAGGTACACCTGGTTTTTTTTTGTTTTTTTTTTTTTTTGTTTGTTTGTTTTTATGGCTCCAGAGTAATAGTAAAACCTTGGATTGTAAGTAACTTGTTCTGCAAGTGTTTGGGAAGACAAGCAAACATTTCTTGGTTTTTTAATGTTTATTTATTTATTTTTGAGATAAAGCGAGCACAAGCAGGGGAAGGGCAGAAAGAAAGGAAGACACAGAATCTGAAGCAGGCTCTAGTCTCTGAGCAGTCAGCAAGAGCCCAATGTGGAGCTCAAACTCAGGGACTGTGAGGTCGTGACCTGAGCTGAAGTCAGACACTTAACCGACTGAGCCACAGAGGTGCCCCCAAGCAAACATTTCTAATAAATTTTAACTTGATAAATGAGCAGTGTCTTGCAATATGGAGTGGTATGTGACACCCAATGTCACATGATCACAGCTGAGCCAATGGTTCTCTCCTCTCTTCTCTTGCTGAGAGATTGTGGGTGATCGTCTCCCATGCTCAGATGCTCAGTCTCAGGCCACGGTGTTTCACAGAAATCAGCGATTTTTCCGAACATTAGAAGGTGCCCACAACTGGCACCAGTGTATTTTTGTCACTTCAAAGCACTTTTGGACAGCCCTTTACTTTTCCATACAAGAATAAGCTTAGGAATGTTTTGCTTCATTCTATGTCAGGCTGCCTACAGATATAGACCCTTTCATCTGCTGCCTGATTACCAGTTACATTAAATACAGTATATGACAAGAGTATTAATACTGTACTGTAGTCAATATCCATGTGAGCATATACAATGGCAGAAGATTCCATTCAGCCAATAGATAGTAGTGATTCTGTTAGTGATAGTGAAAGTCGTCCTACACAATAACCTCCCTCTCTCGTTTCCCTCACACCAGCCATGAAGGTTTTCAAAGGAAAGTGCAGGTTAATTTGTTTATTTTTCTTTGTATTTTGTATTTTCTTTATTATTTTGTATTATATTACAGTTTTATAATCCTTTTCATATGAATATTTTTGGGTTGTGGAGTGAATCATCTGAGTTTCCATTATTTCTTATGAGGAAATTCACTTTGATATATAAGTGCTTTGGAGCACAAGCATGTTTCCAGAACGAATTGTGCTTGCAAACCAAGGTTTTACTGTATTTCCTTTCATGAATGCAGCGTAATTTGATTTAGGCTATTCTGGCCATACCTCCTCATTCTCCACAAAGTTTTCTAGTCTTGAATAGCATTTAATCTATGATGAGCACATCTTTTTCAAAATGTTATGACTATGTTGTCTTTGTTCTTCCACATGAACTTTAGAATAATTTTTAGAAGGTCAAAGAAAATCAAATGTCCCACTGAGAATAGCATTATAGAAAATGTAGAAATTAACTGGAGGGTGAATTAGCATGTTAAAATATTGTCTTTCCATCCAGAAACATGACATGCTTTTGCATTCATTCACGTTCAGGTTGTTTGTTTGATTGATTTTATGTTCCCCAATAAAACTTTGTAGTTTTTCTCAAATGTCACACATGAGCAATGATAAGTGGGTGCTAACATGTCGTCCAGAAGTTTGGCAATTGAACCTGGAACTTAATTTCTAGATAAAAAAAAATAAGAAATCTGCTTTGTGTTCCTGCTTCTCAAAAAATTTCAGTTTTTAACATTTTCATAGCTTCAAAGGCATGCTAACTTTTGTCACTGCCAGTTTCATTCAATAATGTAAATAATCTAAGTTGTAAGAATGAATTATTTTCCTCTTGGAGGCTGTATAAAGGTATTCAAAATATGTTTCCTAATATATATGTATGAGTTGATTCCATGCACTAACGTCTGCTTGTCAGTGTTAGAAGTCCCAAACATTTCTTTTAAATTGAGTCTTCTTAGTGAAGTATCCATGAGGTGCCAATCAGGGCAAAGATAAAAATGATAAAAAATAAATAAACAAACCCTGTATTTTCTATTGTTTATAGTAAATGCTTATTTGGAGAAGAAGCTGGCCATTCATCTCCTCACTTTGTGGCTGGATTTTTTTTCCCCCTCTTTGGGCCACTTATCTGGCATCTGGATCACTACTATGGGGTATTTCTCTTGAAATGATCTTGACTGGAGAGAAAGAGGGAACTGCAAGCTTAAATTAAGGTTTTCTCTTTCTCTCCCCACCCCCACCCCAGAAAATCCAGGTAAGTTGGATAATTTTGCCATATAATTAGATGAAATCATCAAATAACCTAGATAATTATTTCAGATCATCTTTTTTTTTAAATTAAAAAAAAAATTTTTTTAACGTTTATTTATTTTTGAGACAGAGAGAGAGCATGAACAGGGGAGGGGCAGAGAAAGACGGAGACACAGAATCTGAAACAGGCTCCAGGCTCTGAGCCGTCAGCACAGAGCCCGACGCGGGGCTCAAACTCACAGACCGCGAGATCATGACCTGAGCTGAAGTCAGATGTTTAACCGACCAAGCCACCCAGGCGTCCCAGATCATCTTTTTTTAAATGTTTATTTATTTTTGAGAGGGACAGAGTGCAAGCAGGGGAGGGGCAGAGACAGAGGGAGACACAGAATCCGAAGCAGGCTCCAGGCTCTGAGCTGTCAGCACAGAGTCCAAGGCAGGACTATAACTCACGGACCCAAGATCATGACCTGAGCTGAAGTTGGACACTTAACCGACTGGGTCACCCAGGCAACCCTCAGATCATCTTTATCGTAATATTTTGTGTTTATATGGAATGCTTATCTCCAATACTCCTAGGAAGATATTATGTTATGTAACAGCTACAATTTGCCACTGTTCATGCTCCTGGTCAACCATCAACAAAGTATACAAACTTATAAAAGAAATTGGCTTATATTTGAAACTGTGTGTGTATACCATACATGGATGCTAAGAATTCTATTACATTACCCTAAGCATTTAAATCACATTTTGGTGGGAACACAGAAACTGCTCTACTTGCTTTAACAAGAAGGGAATAGAAAGAATAATAGAGGGAATTGGATACCTAAAATACGGATTGTAAGGCTGAGGAAATAAAGGTCAGGGTGTGCCACTGTTGACTTTTAGAAGTCTGAAAGTGTGGGGATTCAGGAAAGTGTCAGTGAACTCTCACGTGCCTCTAGCACCAAAGAAGGTGACTCACAGGAGCTGGCCTAGAAGATGCCGCAAAACTTACTTATGTCTACAGTGTGACAAGCATCCCATCTCATCTGTTGCTGCTAGAAGACAAGAAAATAATTTTTTTTAACTCAATTCTCTCATTTACACCTCTCATGACTGAATCTTTCCTTGGAATTAAACAAATATCTTACAGCAAAGGAGTCTGGAAAATATAACTTTCAGGCATCAAACCATGAGGTATAGGGAGGATCTTAGTAGGACAGGGTTGGTACTCAATATCTAACAGACCATATCTCACCCAAATGTTCATTAGCATGATTCCTAAGATTGTAGTTTCCCATTGGAGACCCATAATATGCACACTTATATCAAGTTTGGTGCACACTTTATAAATTTCAGCTTGATTTAAATTCATCTGGATGCTCTGATTCCCTACTTACAAAATCCTAAATTAATGATTTCTCAACAGCCAGCCCCTGTTGGCATTACCCACTTAGACTTAGAAAACAGTATAGGATGTCGGGGTGTCTGGCTGGCTCAGTCAGTAGAGCATGTGACTCTTGATGTCGGGACTGTGAGTACAAGACCCACGTTGGGCACTGATGTTACTTAAAAATAAAATCTTGAAAAGAAGGAAAGGAAAGGAAAGGAAAGGAAAGGAAAGGAAAGGAAAGGAAAGGAAAGGAAAGGAATGGAAAGGAAGAAAGAAGGAGGAAGGAAGGAAGGAAGGAAGGAAGGAAGGAAGGAAGGGAGGGAGAGAGGGAGGGAGGAAGAAAATGGTGTAAAAATCCCTTTCAGAAATGGCCCAGCAGAGTTTATTTATATCCTTTCCACTGTCAATTTCTTCCACTATGGCAGTGGTAGAATGAGTTGTAAAACTTGGAGCTAGCCACATTTCCCCCAGCAACAAACCAAATTAATACAGCCCCATTTCTCTTGGGTCACATTTCTATACAAGATTAGTGTGTTTTCTAATCTCGCTAGGTGGTTTCAGATAACTTAAATTCTTGTCAGTTTTTTTGAATCATTCATGGAATTGATTTGAATCTTGGAGAGAGTGCTTTATATCTTTACATGCTTAATTTGATTATTCACAGATGGATTTCATGCATTTTTTAAGTTTGTATTTAAATTTCAGTTAATTAACGTAGAGGGTAATATTAGTTACAGGTGTGCAATGTAGTTATTTAACACTTCTATACAACACCCAGTGCTCATCACAGCAAGTGCACCCCTTAATCTCCATCACCTATTTAACCCATCCCCACCCCCTCCCTACCCCTGGTTACCCTTTGGTAACCATCAGTTCATTCTCCATAGTTAAGAGTCTGTTTCTTGTTTTGCCTCTCTTTTTTTCCTCCTGCTCATTTGTTTTGTTTCTTAAATTCTACATATGTGTGAAATCATATGGTATTTGTCTTTCTCTGACTGACTTATTTTGTTTAGCATAAGACTCTCTAGCTCCATCCATGTCTTTGCAAATGGCAAGATTTCATTCTTTTTATGGTTGAGTCAACCATTTTTTTAATTACTGATTCAATTTCTTTGCCGATTATTGGTCTATTGACAATGTTTTCTATTTGTTCCTGTTTCAGTTTTGGCAGTTTATATGTTTCTAAGTATTTATCCATTTCTTCCAGGTTGTCCAAGTTGTTGGCATATAGTTTTTTATAATATTCTCTTATAATTGTTTGTATTTCTGTGGTGTTTGTTATTATTTCTTCTCTGTCATTTCTAATTTAATTTATTTGGGTTCTTTCTCTTTTCTTTTTGATAAGTCTGGCTAGAGGTTTATCAGTTTTATTAATTTTTTCAAAGAACCAGCTCCTAGTTTCATTGATCTGTTCTACTGTGATTTTTTAGTTTCCATATCATTTATTTTTGCTCTAATCTTTATTATTTCCTTCCTTCTGCTGACGTTAGGCTTCATTTGTTGTTATTTTTCTTACTCCTTTAGGCATAAGTTTAGGTTGTTTATTTTATTTTTCTTGCTTATTTGAGTTTTTTCTTGCTTCTTGATGTCAGCTTGTATTGCTATATATTTCCTTCTTGGAACCACTTTTGCTGCATCCCAAAGATTTTGGACTGTTGTGTTTTCATTTTATTTATTTCCATGTATTTTTTTAAATTTCTTCTTTGATTTTCTGGTTGAACCATTCATTGTTTAGTAGCATGTTGTGGTCTTTCCAAATATTTCCTTGTGGTTGACTTCTAGTTTCATAGTTTTGTAGTCAGAAGAGGTGCATGGTATGCAATTTCTGAAATATGTTATCCATCTCCATTTCAATGAGTCTGGAAGTTTGTATAATCCTGGGTAGGTTCCAGCAACATCATTCTGAGTCACTATGATAATCCAGATCCAAAAACTTCGGGCAGCAAATTTCCATTGATAACCCCTAATTTTTAGCTTCAGGCTCCTATAAAATGACTTCATATGAATTCTAAATATTTGTTAACATCAAGATCTCCACTATAATCAAAAATATCCTATCCCTAAATTATTTTTCTCTTCTGTATATAGAAAAGAGTAACAAATAATTTAAGCAAATTGCTGGCATGAAAAATCCAGAAATGCTGACATAAACTAAAATAAAAAGATCACAATGTTATTCTATTGAATAATTTAAAGAAAACTTCCAATTAAATCATCAATTATCTAGCTTTTAATTTCCTAGAATAACAATTGTCTGCATTTGGTTGATATACAAGAAAATATTCTGTCTCTATCTGAATTGTTCATGGTCAAAACTGTGGTTTCAACTATAGAAAATATTAATAATACAAAAATCATCTCTGGTACATTAATATGGAAAACAGATTTCAAAAGAATATATTCTGATCTCATTTTTTAAAAAGGTAAAATGATGAATTCTATTCTTAAGAAACCATTAGTTATTACTGGCCAGTGATATTAGGATTGATTCTAATATTTCTGTTTATTTTCTTCCTTTTTCTATATAACTTTTGTTATTAAACATTTATTTTCATATAAAAGAATCAGGCTTCCTCAGAAGATCAAATAACCTTCTCCCCTTGAATTTACATATTATAACTGATTTTCGACAAAAGTATAATGACATTTCTGTGAAAAGGAATCATCTTTCTAACAAATTGTGCTGTAACAATTGTATATACAGAGGCAAAAAAGTGAAATTGATGAATACTTTACATTGTATGCAAAATTAACTCAAAGTGGAATTTAGATATTAAACCTACGGTTATAACACTTTTAGAAGACAACATTTGAAAAAACAAATCTTTGTGACCTTGGGTTGGGAAAAAATTACTTTGATGTGATATCAAAAGCATAATCTGTTAAAAAAACCAAATTGTTAAGTGGACTTCATCAAAATTTAAAACTTCTGCTTGTTGAAGACACCATGAAAGGAATAAAAAGCTAAGTCACAAATTGAAAGGGAACATTTGCAAATCCTATGTCTAATTTTTTTTTATTCTTACAATATTAAACATATACTTACCATATAAACCAGCCATTTCCCCTGCCAGGTATTTATTGAAAGGAAAAGAAAGCATATATGCATTAAATATTTGTACATAAATATTCAAGGGAGCTTTATTTGCAATAGCCCAAAACTATAAACAACCCAAGTGCCCATCAAACATGAATGGATAAACAGATTGTGGCGTATCCAATACTGTATATAAAATGTATTAGTACCTAGCAATAAAGTTAAAGTAAATATTGACACATACAACGACATGAGTGAATCCCGAAATAATTATTGAGTTAATGCAACCAAACAAAAACAGTACATGCTGTTTAATTCTACTTATACAGAATCCTAGAAAATTCAAACTTATCTGAAAGTCATCTGTAGCATCAGAAAGAAGTGGTTTCCTCAATATAAGTAAGCTGGGTGGGTCAAGGAGGAGAGAACCAAAGGGCATGAGCAACTTTCAGGGAGAATGCTGGGTATGCTTATTATCTTGATTTTAATGGCAGTTTACAGATAACATATATAGATTATTGCATATATCATTATATTATCATATATTATTAATATATATTTTATATATAATATATATCTTTTATATACATATTTATAATATATGTGTATATTATATATTATTAATACATATTACACGTTATTTTTATATCTATATTATATATATTAATTAAATTATATACATTAAATATGTGCATTTTATCATACTCCAATTATATCTGAATACACTTTTTTATACATATTGCCATCAAAAATTGAAAAGTGCTCTATTAGTTATCTATTACTATATAACAAATTCCCTCTAGCAACCACCAATTTGTTCTCTGTATTATGATTCTGTTTCTGATTTTGTTGTTGTTTGTTGTTTTATTTAGTACTCATTTGTTTTATATTTTTAGATGGTACATATAAGTGAGATCATATGATATTTGTCTTTTTTTCTTTTCTTTTTAAAAAAAATTTTTTTAACGTTTATTTATTTTTGAGATAGAGACAGCATGATTGGGGTAGGGTCAGAGAGAGAGAGGGAGACACAGAATCCAAAACAGGTTCCAGGCTCTGAGCTGTCAGCACAGAGCCCGAGGTGGGGCTCGAACTCATGGACCGCGAGATCATGACCTGAGCCGAAGTCGGACACTTAACCGACTGAGCCACCCAGGCACCCCTGTCTTTTTCTTTCTTACTTGTTTCACTAGCATAATACCTCTAGGTCCATCCATGTTGTCACAAATGACAAGATCTCATTCCTTTTTTTATTGAAGAATAATTAAAATATAATGTTGTGTTCATTTCAGGTGTACAACTTATTGATTCAACAATTCTATATGTTACTTAGTGCTCACCATGATAAGCGTAGTCAACATCTGTCACCATACAATGTTATTACAATATTATTAACTATATTCCCCGTGTTGTACTTTTCATCTCCAGGACTTATTTATTTTACAGCTGGAAGTTTATACCTCTTAATCCCCTTTATCTAAAGATTTTGTTATTTTTTATGGCTGAGTAATATTCTTTATCCATTCATCTTCTTTATTCATTCATCTGTGGATGAACACTTGGGCTGCCTCTGTATCTTGACTGTTGTAAATCATGCTGCAATAAACTTAGGGGTACATATGTCTTTTCAAATTAGCGTTTTCATTTTCTTTGGCTAAATATCCAGTAGTATAATTATTGGATCATATGGTATTTTTACTTTTAATTTTTTGAGAAACGTCCATGTTGTTTTCCACAGTGTTTGTTCCAATTTATATTCCCACCAACAGTGCATGAGAGTTCCTTTTGCTCTATATCCTCACCAACACTTGTTGTTTCTTGTCTGTTTGACACTAGCCATTTTGACAGGTATGAGGTAATATCTTATTGTGGTTTTGATTTGCATTTCCCTGATGATTAGTGATGTTGAGCATCTTTTCATGTCTGCTGGCCATCTGTAGCTATGCATTAGACTTACCATTTTATTTCTGGTCATCTAATGACTTTCATGGGTTCCTTTGCTTTGATGGGAGATTTTGGAGATTACACATTGGGGGAATTTGAGATAGACAAAGGATAGTAAGTAATTGCAACTTCAAGGAAGGATTAAACAAGGGGAAAAATCTTTGGTCTATTATATCCCTACCCACAATGCAAGCATCTGGCAACGAGATATTTTTATAGTAATCATTCTCACTAATAGTATTTATTTAGCCTATAGGGTATTTGAGGTAATCTTATAAAAATTTTAAGTTTTTAACATGATATCTTGCACACTATTATTTGAATACAGACAAAAATATTTAACTTCAGTATTATTTCTTGTATACAGTATTCATTATAAATAAGCCACAAACAGTAAACTTTTCTAAAAATAGACCAAAAGAAGTATGAATTTGGAAAAGTAGCTTAATCTTTCTAGTTCTTCTATTATTTCAGCTACAAAATGGGAGTGACAAAATGTTTTAAGATTTAAATTTAATATTTCTAAATTAAATATTTATAAAATCTTTCACTGTATTATTTGTGATTTAATTTACTATAACACAATGTTGCTTTTATAAATACTCCCTTGGAGGGGTGCCTGGGTGGCTCAGTTGGTTGGGCGACTGACTTCGGCTCGGATCATGGTCTCACGGTTCATGGGTTCGAGCCCCGTATTGGGCTCTGTGCTGACAGCTCAGAGCCTGGAGCCTGCTTCCGATTCTGGGTCTCCCTCTCTCTGCACCTCCCCTGCTCGTGCTCTGTCTCTTTCTGACTCTCAAAAAATGAATAAATGTTAATAAAAAAATTTAAAAAAATACTCCCTTGGAGACTAAATTGTTCAAAAATACACAGCTTCATCAAAACACTCTTCAGACCAATACGGAGTATTAAAAGCTCCATGAGGGGGAGGCTTACCACTCTACCACCATGATCTGACACACTTCAGGTGCTAAGGAAATAAGGATTCAAGGAACAAAGGTTAGGGCATCTGGATATCAAGCATAACTCAAAAGCAAATAAGCTGTGTGTTAATTTAGGCAAATCACTTGACATTTCAGCCCTCATATTCCTTGTTTATAAAATGGAGTGTTTCTAATTGATCATATTAATTGGGACTTTCAATGGCAATAGAAATTCACATCAAACTGGCCACCCCTCTCCCCACTAAAAAAGATGATTTGGAGCAGAAATTATTGACGCAAGAGATCTTACTGCTCTACATATTGAAAGTACTCAGATGTCTATCTTCCTCACCTGGGACTTCCTGAAAAAGTCCTAAAAATAACACTGCTTTTGTCACGTCTTTCCACAAACAGTCACTGTGGCCCAAGATGTGTAGTCTTCAGCTAGCTGAGGCCTATGTCATCTGTCTGCCCCTTTATGCTGGTTTGGCCATGGAATTGGAGGAGAGGGATTACTCCATCCAAATCCCATAGAAAGGTTTTACTTAGAAAAAGAGCTTTTCTTACAAAAAAGAAAGAAAGAAAGAAAGAAAGAAAGAAAGAAAGAAAGAGGAAAGAAAGAAAAGAAAGAAAGAAGGAAAGAAGGAAAGAAAGAAAGAAAGAAAGAAAGAAAGAAAGAAAGAAAGAAAAAGAAAAAAGAAAAAGGAAGCTGGACACATAAAAAAGTGTATGGTCATTGAATCATGGAATAAATCATGGATCATAGACTAAATACCCTGCCATATTTTTTAAATGATGAAATGCCTGGTCCTGTTTTCAGAACTTAACACCTACTAAATAATCCTTATTAAGTAATCCTTTTCCGTTAGGACTGCATATCTTAAACGCGAAGGTCAATCGTGTCAGAATACCATGGGCTGCTATTAATCATTTTATGGCATGATATTTTCTAACTGGAGAAAAGAAAAACTTTGAAATACCGGTATGCTTTCAGGAAAGCTTAAAGAAACTTGCTTTTTGGCATAATTCCTCTTCTCCCAGATGCAATCCCCAAGAATGTGCTCTCAACTGGACTTGATTAAATCTGCACTTTTACTGTTTCTTTATTTAGCTCACACCAACCACACTGGCACACTTAGGGCTGCCTCCAAACAGGGTCTTTGGCAGTAACACTCATGTCTGCACAGTCTGTTCTCCAAATGGGGACCATACAAAAGAGTAAATTCAGCCCTGGAGACCGATGTTTACGTTTTCATAAAACCAAAGTTAGTCAGTAATCACTTTTGAATTACCATGGTATCTGCTTTAGTTAATTTAGAGTAAAGCTTTATTTTTTTAAGGCTTATATGTTTTGAGTATGCAAGTGCTAACCATTGTAAGGGAGGTTTACAGAGCGTGACTGAAGTACACGCCTAGTTAAAAAAATAAAGTCTAGCCAGAAAGGAGAAAAGACGAGAGAATTCTGAAAGCTTCAATTCAATCATGTTCTGCTGAGAGAAATATGCTTGGAACCCAATCTAAAAATCATTTCAGAAGGATTTTTGTCAGCGTTGTTTAGGCTGGAAAAGGAAAACTTGGAGTTGCTTTATCACTGACTTCAAGTATATGAAGGGTTTCTATGAAATTGAAACTTATCGCTGTTTCCCTTTCCATGGTGAACTGAATGAAACAAAATAGCATTAAGTCAGAGGCAATTTAGGTTGGACATGATGAGGAACTTCTTGGCCGTCAGAATTGGAACAGCAGAATTCCTCACAGGGAAGGCCAGGAACCCTTTGTTCTTCTCGGTCATCAAAAACAAAAAAAAAAGGGGGGGGGGGGCGGGTGCCTGGGTGGCTCAATCAACTAAGACTCTGACTCTTGATTTCGCTCAGGTCATGATCCCAGGGTCATTGGATCAAGCCCCATGTAGGGCTCCGTGCTGAGAGCATGGAGCCTGCTTGGGATTCTCTCTTTCCCTCTGTCCCTCCCCTGCTTGTGCACTCTCTCTTTTTCTAATAGCAATAAATTAATTTAAAAAAAGAGCTTTAAAAAGAGCTTTTTTCAGTTCTCTTAGCTGAAATGGTTGTATGAATGTGCTCCACGGTTAATTGGTGTTAACTTCTATTGCGTTGTCACTCTCGCCCTTTGTCTTACTTGTCTTTAACGAGGGATCCCGTGCTTTAGCTTTGACCACAAGATGTTTAAACTATTGCCAAGGAGAGGCTGATAATACACTGAATAGAGCTTGGAGCTTGGAGCAGTGCATCCCGGGCTGTTGATTTCTCACATGTGGTATATAACTTAATAACAGAAACCGAGACATGTGGTGAAGCCAGACAATTGTATAATTTAGGAATCACATGACCTCACTGTGTCCTTCTGTATCCTTCTGTATGGAATGAAAGTAATACCTGCATAGGAAATTAGGATATCGGAGGAGGAAACATGTCTCTCCGTTCCCTGGGACTAGGGTCTGAATTGCCCGGATAACAAGGCATAGACATGGTTAGAGTACTCCTGACATAGGATTGTAGGATTGGCTGGAACAGCATTCATCAAAGAGAGAAGTGGCCCAGGAGACACTGCCCAGGCCTGGTTATAAATGTCCCTTGCTGTTTTAAGGCACTCCACCAGAAGTTAAGTTCTGGAAATATGCACGAACATGGCTGAAGCCTCAAACATTGGTCCCTATGCTATCCTGAAACGAGCTGAGAATAGAAGCAGCAATCACACAAGGAAAAAGAGAGCAGGAATCGACATAACAGTGATGAGAGCTGGCAACAAATCTTTGAAGATGAAACGTAGATTGGGAAATGGGAAGTGACCTAACAGAGTAGAGAAAGCTGAAACCCAAGGTCAAGAGGTGAATACTGACGACAAACAAGATGATTCACTTCTGGAGTACTAAGGGTTGTAGGCAGAAAGTGCTATGCAAAGTGGGGTAAGGCCTGAGACACTGAACACAGGATCGGCTGACACTTTATGTACACAACAATCAAAGGGACTGGTCCCCATTCAACAAAAGCAGTAGCCTCTCCGATAGCCCCGCAAGAAAGGGGGAATTTACTTTCTGCAGAAACCGTGCCAGAAGGGCTCTGGCTCAGGGACACCAGGCACAGACGTGGCTGAGAGAGGTTAGATTGCACATGCCGAAGAGTGAGTGCTCTTCACCCATCCGTGAGCTGATGATCTGCTCATCAAGGCAGAAGACTAGGAACCTTCTCTAAGGAAATAAGAAAACTACAGATCTGGGGATCCCTCACTATTATAGCTTTACACACAGCTTTACTGCCTCACTTTCAAACTGGTCAGGGATCAACAGACATTTGGGGAAAGCTTCTACCTCTACTGAGAAGACTCACAAAAAGACACCACCATCCATACACAGTGAAAAGAGACAATGTCTGAAAGTAAAAGAAACAAAGCAGGAAGGGAAAAAAAACTTTAAAAAACTAAAATTATTATTCTTAGAAAAAAATTAAATACGAAATTTATTTCATGAAATAAATTTTCTTTTTAAAATTTTTTTTAAACTTTATTTATTTTTGAGAGACAAAGAGAGACAGAGCATGAGCAGGGAAGAGTCAGAGAGAGAGGGAGACACAGAATTGGAAGCAGGCTCCAGGCTCTGAGCTGTTAGCACAGAGCCCAACGCAGGGCTCAAACTCACAAGTCATGAGATCGTGACCTGAACCGAAGTCAGATACTTAGCAGACTATACCACCCAGGTGCCCCAAATATATGCCACTTCCAGGAAAATAGTTCAACAATGTGGAAAGATTACATATAATAAGTGGAAATTAAAAATTTCAAAGATTGAGAAGGTAAAGTTAAGGAACCCACATAAAGGATAAAAAGACAACGATAAACAGCAGAACAATAATAAGTATTTTGAACACTGATCGAATTTGCTAATCCAGAGTGGTTACCATTTATTTCCAGCATCCTACCTTCTTTAGTTGCTTTGGATTTAAGGAGTCGCGGCATAGTGGAAAGAAAACAAATATAATCCAGACCAGTGTCATCTTTAGGTCACTCAGTCACACGTGATATAGGCTGCTCAAAAGCTACTTTTGGCTTAAGACATCTCAGGTAGCCCCTCTATGAGCACTGTGTTATACTGGCTTCTGGCATATGCAGCCCCTTCTGAAAACAATGTAGTCACCACCCACCTTCAGGGAACATTATAGAATTGGGATACAGCAACTTACCACTGATATCATTCGTTCTTTGCCTTCCATTTTGTCCTTCTGAACTCTAGGAATCTTATGATTCTCATTCTCTTCAAGTCAAGAGGCAAATTTCATAGTCATCCTAAACCCTTGGGTATTTCTCCCTGACTATGTTAGAAAGCAGAATTATGTAGATACTACGTGCATACCAGGAAAAAGATGGAAAGTATTCTAAGATGAGGGAAGTGAATAGAAGTTACTCACTAGATGGCTCTGTTTAGTAGATAAGGAAATTGTGGGTGTAAAGCTGTAACATTTCTTATTTATGGAGTAGTTATACTTTTCCTTTTTCTAAATGACACGCCCAGAAGAATCATACCTCCCCAGCAAAGGGTTTGGGACAACTCTCTGAGGAATGGATATATTCCTGTACTCCAAATCCAGCATTTCTAAAGAGCTAGCACCAAAGTTGACCATTTGACTCCCTTGCTGTATTAATCATTTTCTCTCTGTTGATCCGTTTTTCTCTTAAATGCATTATTCATTATTATAGATTAAATACAGTCAAGCAAGTCTTAATTAAGACAATATAAATCACAGCGGGTACCTCTGTTTCCCTTACTTCCAAATTGTTGGAGAAACCATCTACATGTGTAAGTGTAAGTTCTCTTTAGCACTTGTAATATTTATGCTAACTTGTTCTTTGGTTAGAAATACTAATTATGATTTCTCTAAAGAGGTTTTATCCAGTATAAATTTTCATCCCTCTTAAAAGTTTCAAAAATTAAAAATGACATGATTTTACACAATACTTTTAAACTAAAGACATTGAAAAGGTTTTAATCCTAGAAAGGTTTTAATTTTTACTTATGGGCAGGAGAAAAGCCATACAGGAATGTTTGCAGAGTAGAAGGTTAGTAGGAGCCTTTATTTTTCTTTCTTAAATTGTAATATTGAATCTGCATTGATTTATCCATGGCATTAGTTTTGCATAAACATTAAGACTGTATTTTAATCAACTGAGCATGACCCCATAATTAAATAAAATATTTAAATATTGAGGATCATAGTATAAGCAAGATTTATGGAGTTTTATGATCTCGACATGCATATCTTAAAAACCTGAGCCTGATCTTTATGCTGTTAAATTCTGCATTACACTTTCTTTCGACTTGAGAGAAACTTGAGAAAATTTCATAACTTGTTTTTTTCCCCCAATTCATCTCTGTGCCTCATTGAACGACTCCTTTGAAAATTAGAAACTTGGCATTGTTCTTTGTATTTCTGAAAAGGATTCTCCCTCCCACAATTGTTCTTTGGTTAGAAATGCTGATTATAATTTCTCTAAAGGGGTTCTATTAAATGTATCTTTTCATAGCTTTTAAAAGATTCCAAAATAAAAATAACATGATTTGATACAATAATTTTTAAATAAGGGCATTTAAAAAGTTTTACTTGCGGGATTTTTGAAGACTGTGAAACTCTTGCCAGGCGTGTTACTTACTGTGTTCCACGTGGAAGCCGTCAATCACAGTGGAGGCTCATTTCTCCCGAACTTCTCTGTCCACCAACAATTAATATGCCTGGTTTCTTATTTACTTAGTCTACTTTGCAAAATGGAACAATCCTCCGCCCCCCTCCCCCCCTTCAAGAGCACTACACATTTTATTGACTGAAAACCTGGGACTGTCTCCTCCAAGGACTCTGCCCAATTTTACGAGATATTAACCACTGAGGTGCAAGAATATAAAGTCCATTAGCTAACTTACAGCCTAGAATTCTGTTACAAAAGTGTCATTTTGATCTTTTGACTGGAAGTCTTAACACTTTGAAATGTATGTGGTTACACTCATCTATATGTTTATATTCACATGGAACTAGAAATACTGTAAATGTCCAGCAGTAGAGAACTGTTTATGTAGTGTGTTACATTCATATGTGATGAGCCATTATGAGCCATTAAAATAATGTGAGGGATGAATATTAAATGACAGAGAAAGATGTTTGGAATATGGAGTTAAATTTTAAAATAATGCAAGTACTAAAACTATAGGCAAAGGCATCCCATTTTTGTGAAAAGTGTAGGAATGTGTAGGAATAGTGCGTGTGGCAGAAAAAAAATAATGGGGAATTAAACACTAAAAAAAATTTACAGTGATAAAGGAAAATTTTCTTTTCTTTTTCCTGTATGATGTGCTTTCTAATGTTTTTCAACGTGTACATATTAGTTTGTAATAAAATTGGAAAGCAATTTATAACCAAGAGGTTCTGTATGTCTTCATTAGAGGTTTTCTATTTGCTTGTTTTGCCTTAGGGTAAGAGCAGAGAGGTTTTTGTGTGCAGAGTTTGATAAAGACCTGTCTAAAAATAGTAGGAGTGACAGGCAGACCCGAAGATCCTGGAGGGAGTGCTTCAACTCACACAGATCCCTCCTTGTTCTGCATTTCCAAGCGGAGAAGAGTTCAACTACACCGACCGACCTGCAAGCATTCAGTCTGGTGTTCTTCCCATCATCCGTTACAATGGCCGGCTCCCTTTCAGTTGAGGGAACCACTAACTGGGATGACATCCAAACAGGAAAAAAAAAGGGGGGGCGGGGGGATAATGGAACTGGAGAGAAGAGCTCCATTGCTACAGACTGGCTCGGCTATTCTCCAGTGGTGGCACAATCTCATCCCTGACAAAAGACACAAAATGTTTCCTCCCTCAGGCCGGTTCTCCTGTGCCCTAGGCCCTAGTAAGCTTTTACGGTGCCACATGTGTGCCCGTGTAGGGATTCAAGTGTGACCACCCAAAGCTTTGTCAGTGTCCAAGTGTCCAAGTCCAAAATATCAAAGTTTCCCGGTGCCGCTCTCTGCTTGTGTTAGAAGCACCTCGGTACCAAACCCAGAGCCCCTACTACACCTGCTTCTATCATTGCACTCAGGTGTTTGTAGCCTCCTTTAAGGATGCGTCTGATGCACCTTGGTGTTGGAGGATAGCCAGACAGATATGGATAATGGTTACTTATTCAGTATAAGTTGGTATAAGCCTTCTCGTAGGCTAAAAGAAGAGAGCATTTTTTATTTGTATTTGAGGTATTGGAGTTGTGCAACTCATGACCTTCCTTTCTCCAACACATGTTGTGACTTACTGAGGGGAGCTAAGAAAATGAATGTAAAGACATGTTGGAGGACCTGCGTGGCCACAAAGAACATCTTAATAAAGCACTCCCAGGCCAGGCAGACTTCTCACAGGCCTAGTGAGGCAGTTTATGCTAAAGTCTTCTAAATCAGTGATCCTCAAACTTCACTTTGTTTAAGAAACACCTGGAAAGCTTGTTTAAAAATCAAATTGGCAGGTTCCTATTGCTGAGAGATTCTGCTTCAGTGATCTGGATGGAGCCAGTAATCTTTCCACTTTGAGATATGGCTCCAAATTCTATCAGAGAGCAGAATTGTTATCATAAGGTACCAAACACTGCAGCTGAGCAAACAGTATTCTCTGTCTTCATAGGGTGCGGTTGTCTCTTCTAAGAGCAAAAGCACATACAAAATTCAATAAGCAATTTGTAAAAATAAACTAATCATTACTAGTTGGCAGAGATGAATACATAGCCAGCCAGTCAAGTTCATACTGCTTCTCAAGGAATTTTATCATGCTAAGTGGCAGGCAGACTACACTGCTTGGCTGGAAAAGCAAGCATATGCATCAGGACATCCTGGGGGCACAGATGTGTGCTTTGGCTTGAGAAACACTGAACCCTGTCAGATGCTTTCTCTTATGTGGCCATAATAAGAACACTGTATCCAGACAAATCTAACTGGGCTTTTTTTTAAAGAAAAAGAATTTATTTTTCATCCTAAAAAAAATAGCCATCTTATTTAGGAAATACTAGTTAGATAAAAGTAAAGTCTTAATTTCCTCAAGCTTCCCAAACGAGAAGGTTGATTTAAAAAAAACACAACAGAAATTTATTTTCTCACATTTCCTTGGTTGCAAATGCCTAACTCAAATCTCTGCCTTTATTAGTACATGATGTTCTCCCTGCGTCTCTGTCTTCACATGGCATCAAAAAGATTGAATTAAAAATTTTTTTTCATGTTTACTTGTTTATTTTGAGAGGAAGAAAGAGTGTGTGTATAAGCGGGGAAGGAGGAGAGAGAGGAGAAAGAGAATCCCAAGTAGGCTCTATGCAGTCAGTGCAGAGACTGATACGGGGCTCGATCCCACGGATTGTGAGGTCATGACCTAGGCCCAAATCAAGAATCGATCTCTTAACTGACTGAGCCACCCAGGTGCCCTACCAAGGCCAAATTTTAGGAAACTAGCTTTTATTGTGTCAAGTTCCTATTTTGTGCAGGTATGGTTATGATCCACTGAAGAAAATGAAGAGTTAAATAAATATCCCAGTATTCATTGGGACAATCAATTATACTGATTTTAACAAGGTAGCAATTTGCTGATTTTTTTCCCCATAGATATTAGTCAT
This sequence comes from Panthera uncia, assembly GCF_023721935.1. Lineage (NCBI taxonomy): Eukaryota > Metazoa > Chordata > Mammalia > Carnivora > Felidae > Panthera > Panthera uncia. The sequence continues at coordinate 48,655,021 of NW_026057576.1, forward strand.
GCCATAGTGGCTAACCTTTAAATTAGCTGGCAAATGTTTCCCTTCATAATTATTCCCATTAAAGATAAAATGCTGGCTAATTTCAATAGGAGGAAAATGCAATTAGAAAATTAAAAAATTTTTCTCTTCATACTTCCACCAAAAACTCTGTTAGTTCAACTAATGTTTTATGCTTTGATCAAAGCTATTAGCAGATGGCTCTATTTTATGAAAGACGAGAGTACATCTAAAGTGCCAACACGTTTATGAAATCTAATTCCAAGTTGCATTAATTAATGCCTATTAATAAGGTATAAATTTTCAGTTAAATACTTACATGATCTGTACAAAAATGATTATTAATTTAGTCCTTGTCAATGCTCTTTTGGTTATGGTAGCAGAAATCCATTTCCAACTAGCAGAAGCAAAAGGAAGTTTGGGGAGAGACAGCGGGGCTATAATTTCATACTGTTCCCTGAATTGGCTGGTTTTCTCTACCATGTGTGCTTGGGCACAGCACAATGCTGCTCCTGCCCCCAACATGCCCTCTCAGTTCTAACATCAACCTTAAGTTGTAACACTTCTGTGTTACAAATTCATTTTAATGGCAAAGAGAAGCTTTTGAGTCCACCGGGGGTCAACTGCCTGCTTCATAGTCCAATTGGGACTTCATTAAATGAAGCTGTAGTTTCTCTGGAAAGAGAACTGGACACAGTGGTAGAGACTCTAGCAGCCATTAGAGTTGTCACTAAATGATAACAATGACCATGTGTCACTCAGTCTCATGGCTTCAGGATAATCCCACCTGCAGAATCAACAGGTTAGATCATTTCCAAAAATCCCTTTAAATCACTGTCTTCAGAACTCTAAATAATGTATCTGAAAGAATGTCTTCCAAGTCAATGATAAAGGACATTACAGCTGCATGTTATATGGATCCTCTGAGGGCCACCTCAGTTGTTAGCTAAAAAAAAAACCAAAAAACAAAAAACGAAGGGTAATCATAATCATAATTGATTTATTTTAATATTTTATTATAACAAACTATTTTATTATTTTTCTATTGGGTGAAAAATAATATCAGCTAGCATCTATAACATGCTAATATAACCAAGAACTGTACTGAACATATTTTTGAAACATATCAAATGTGGTTTTTCTTTATCATTTTCTTTGTTTCTTTTTAATGTTTTATTTATTTTTTTGACAGAGAAAGACAGTGTGTGAGCAGGGGAGGGACAGAGAGAGGGAGACACAGAATCTGAAGCAGGCCTTGAGCTGTCAGCACAGAGCCCAAAGCGGGGCTCGAACCTATGATCTGCAAGGTCATGACCTGAGCTGAAGTCGGACGCTTAACTGACTCAGCCACCTTGGTACCCCATTTTATTTTTTCCATCATAATAAGTGTACTCTTTAATCCCCATTCTCCATTGCCCCCCATCCTTCCACCCACCTCCACTCTGGTAACCTTCAATTTTTTTCTCTGTAGTTAAGAGTCTGTTTCTTGGTTTGTCTCTCTGTCTTTTTTTCCTTTGTTCATTTGTTTTTCTTAAATTCCGCATATGAGTGAGGTCATGTGTCATTTGTCTTTCTCTGACTGACTTACTTCACTTAGCTTTATACTCTCTAGTTCTGTCCATGTTGTTGCAAATGGCAAGATTACATTCTTTTTATGGCTGAATAATATTCTACTTTATATATATATATATATATATATATATATATATACACAATATCTTTCTTATCCGTTCATCGATCCATAGACACTTAGGCTGCTCCCATAATTTGGCTATAATAAATAATGCAGTAATAAACATAGAGGTGCATGTATCCCTTTGAATTAGTGGGGGGTAAATACCCAGTAGTGCAATTACTGAATGTAGTTTTATTTTTAATTTCTTGAGGAACCTCCATACTGTTTTCCACAGTGGCTGCACCAGTTTACATTCCCACCAATAGTGTAAGAGAATTCCTTTCTCTCCACCTCCTCACCAACACTTGTTGTTTTGTACTGAACATTTTTAAATGTACTAACAAATTTAATTCTCACATTTATATTTAAAGCTGGCATCATTACACTCTTTTGGAGATAAAGAAATTTTAAAATTGGGTTCAATAACCCACTCAAAGTCAAACAGCTCTGAAGTAATACATTTACAAATCAGTTCTGAATCTGAAATTTTTGCCATGCTGTCATCTGCTGGACTTTCATTTGACATGTTTGCTTCTCTCCAGTGCTTGTGTGGGATACTGGATAAAGGAGCTGCAGATCTGATTTCCAACTGATTCTCATATACTGTTCCACCACTCATGTATGACTCTATGACCCAGTGCTACATTTCCAGGGCATATGCAGAAAGGGGAGGAAGTGAAAAGGAAATGTCAAGGTACACTGGGATGTTTTGTGTTTGTGAGACACCAAAGGACGGGTGACAACCTTCAAAAAAGTCACCCCAATGCATTTGACTTTTTGTCTCCCCATCATCTTATTCCACACCCCTTCATCAAATTATGGATTCTAGTATATTCTATGCTACATACTAATGAGTCATTTTAATTCAGACTGATCCCAGGTGAGCCTGTCTAGTCAATCAAAGGAAAAACAGCACAGAATCTTGATAATTCTCTGAAGAAATAACCAGTCCTTGAATTAATAAGAGATGACATGATGCTCATTGGGTTTATTTTTGAATCAGTACCAATGGAAGGAAGAAAAATTTCTCAATTCAATACCCTTAGAATACTAACTACTGATATGTAATGCACAATAAATGCATATATCCAATACCATCTTAGAATGGAACAAAAAATATTCCACCTGGTTTAACATATCTTATAAAACTGAGAACATGAAAAAGCATGAGTCCCCAGAGAAGCCAACATTAAAACAGAAATAGGACAGGAAATAGACATAAGGAATGCAAGACTCTAAGAATGATATCTTCTTCATATATTTCATTTTCTTTGTCATCAGTAAAGTCTTTGTCTTTTATTCATTCATTCAACAAATATTTATTAACATAGACCACAAAATGTGCTAGGTCCCTGGGAATTCAGGGGTAGAAAAATGGAAATGGCTGCTTCCTTCATGGGATTTAGATACCACACTCTTCATTTCCTATCAAACCCATGGACATTCCTGGTTGACTTGAAGCATACGTAACATGCAGCTCATCTTTAGATAGATGTCTCCGTTGCCTTTGTTTGGTCATTTTGTACCTTCTGTACCTGTTTTTTGTTTTTTGTTTTTTGTTTTTTTAATCTAGAAACCACTCAAGCTGTTCAAGTCTCATTCTCATGAGAAATTATAGAAAAGGGGAAGAGAAGGAAAAAGAAAAAAGGAAAAAGAGAGAAAGCACAGCATTCTCACTCATTCTCTACAACTCACCCCTCTGGATTTACAAATGTGTATTTTGCACTTTCTGTGATGGGAGTGAGATTAGAATGAGTTATTCTAAGAGTTATGTCAGGGTGTGGGGAGAGGAAGCTGTCAGCTTTTCAATACATGTAAGTGTCCACTTTTGGTGCTTCCTTTAGCTATGAATATGTTTAAGTTCCTTTGGCTATGTATATATGTTTTCTCCCTTCATATTTAGCACTAATCTTCAGAGTAAGCCTTCATTCCTACAAGCAATTTTCAACTTTTTCTTCTTGAATGCAGCAGTAACATGAATAAAAACCACAAGTAGGGAATTATAGGCATCTGTTGTCTGTTCATTACTGCATCCCTGGCATCAAGAAGAGTTCTTTGTACACAGAAAGTGCTCCATAATCTTTACCACAGGAATGAGTGGATGGATTCTGGATTCATCTACATATAACTAGTGAAACATCACTTGCTAACCTCCCACTATCTGAATAGCTCTATCAAATCCCCTGGCTCCAACTGATTTTCTATCCCATTTCTGTTCCTCTGTCTGGTTCCCATGTCTTTTGTTGTTGTTGTGGGTTCCGAGACCCATAATATACAAGTTAAACTACTAGCTGGATTCTTCTGTGTGTGTTGTATCTATTTAATCTCCAACCTCTACTGATTGGGACCTTTGTGAGGTTTTTGTGGTTGTTTTATTTTTTTTTTTTCTATGAAGTTTGTTTTTTTTTTATTCTGCTCGGATTCCCTCTGATTTTTTTTCCTCTCTTACTTAGATTCTTCTAATGATATCCCTTTTTAAGCCATTAGCAATTAACCTTTTAATGTTAAAGCCTATATATATATATATACATATATATATGTATATATATATATGTATGTATATATGTGTGTGTGTGTGTGTATATATATATATATATATATATATATGCTAGATTCACAGTAAATCATACCATAGATGTAATATGGAAAATTGAATGAAGGAGAGTGAGGTTCAAAAATGTCATTTGTTCACTATCAGAGTATGGCAGAATGACACATACATGCACACATACGTACCACCTCTTTCTTAATCCATTCATCTATCGATGGACACTTGGGTTGTTGAATTTGGCTATTGTAAATAATGCTGCAATAAACATAGGGGTACATATATCCTTGCAAGTTAGTGTTTTCATATTCTTTGGGCAAATGTGCAGTAGTGCAATTACTGGTAGTTCTATTTTTAATTTTTTGAGGAACCTCCATACCGTTACCTAAATGGCTGCCCCAGTTTGCATTGCCAACGGTGCAAGATGGTTCCTTTTCCTCACCCTCCTCACCAGCACTTGTTGCTTCTTGTTTCCTTTTTTAGACACTCTGACAGCTGTGAGATGATATCTCACTGTGCTTTTGATTTGCATTTCCCTGATGATGAGTGATGTTGGGCATTTTTTCATGTATCTGTTGCCATCTGTATGTCTTCCTTAGAGAAATGTCTGTTCATGTCTTCCTCACATTGTTTAACTGGATTACTTGGTTTTTTTGGTGTTGAGTTTTATAAATTCCTCATATATTTTGGATAGTAACCCTTCATCAGATATGTCATTTGCAAAAATATCTTCTCCCATTCAGTAGATTGTCTTTTAGTTTTGTTGATAGTTCCTGTTGCTATGCAGAAGTTTTTTATTTTGATGTAGTTCCAATAGTTTATTTTTGCTTTTGTTTCCCTTGCCTCAGGAGACATGTCTAGAAAAATGCTGTTATGGCCAATGGCAAAGAAATTACTGCCTGTGCTCTCTTCTAGGATATTTATGGTTTAAGGTCTCACATTTTGTTCCTTAATCACATGGCTAAAATATTTAACATTTCCATTAGACTTTTTCTTTTCTTTTTTGAACATGCATAGGAGACAGAACTGTGTCTTTGCCATTGCTTCATTCCATCCCCAAAGTTCTCTTGCTATTCTGCCTTTACATTTGAAAGACTTTGGGTCACGAATTAAAGTGCAAGTTGAAATGTAATAAGCTCTTCCATTTACTCACAGTATATTGCCTTCTCCCAAATGATCTCCTTTATCCCTCCTCTCCTAAAACTTTGTCTTAGCTTTGCCATTTTCTTTGTGTATATGCTTAACAAATATTTATGGCTCCCCATCTGAAAGTACTCTTCGCTTTAACTAGAGTTGAGTCTGCATATTTAAAGGCAAAATTTAATCATATATTTGGAGAGTATTTTTATCCAGACCTCAAAATTATTACTCTGGCACATGAAATGTTCCCAAGGAAAATGCAAATAGTCTGCCAAAATTTGGCTTCTTTATGTGCATAAGTTAACTGTGGTAGGCACAGAGACACTGAAATTCTTTATTCAGCAAGAGGCTAGTCTTGGTGGATGAAACACACTCTGGGCATGAAAATCTGATTTCAATTGTTGATTGAATCCTCTTGGTTTCCTTTAGCAGCTTTTATTGGTGCTTTCAGACTTTAGATTTTATTTAAAAAATTTTAGCTAATTAAAGGTGAGTTAACCCACACTATGTATGTACTTTATTCAAGTTTCAAGACAAAGTGTGATTCTCATGTTAATTTGAAAATTTTCTAAGTAAAGTTGGTAGACTCCTAGCAGGATTTTCTTTATCATCATATTTCTCTGCTTGGTCGAATGCATTTCCTCCATGTCCCAAGCCAGGGCAGATGTCGCACTGTTTTGCCACATCTTTAATAGAATTACCCTTACTTTGTATCAGAACCCACACACAGACTGCAGAAAAGTCTCAGGTTCATTGCAATTGTTTAGGCCTGAAAGAGTTATCTTTAATGGTTTTCTGTTGTTTTTGCTGCTTCTGTTTATATTTCTCACTCTACAGAATGATACTTCTCTCCTGTGCACGTGTTATCAAATACGTCTTTGGGAGCCCCTGGGGAGAGCAGAATTGGGGGGTTGAGGCAGGATGGGCGTGAAGAGTAGGGGAAAGAAATGCCAATCACTTTCGATTTTTGAAGGCAGAGGATAACTTCCCAGCTAAGCCCTACTTCAAGATGCATTTGCATTGTTAAGACAAATGAAACAAAAACCTAACAATAATCTAAGAGTGTGGCATAGGTACGATCTTACCCTGCACAGAAACCATGTTCAGACTAAATAACCCATTAACTCCTTATGCTCAGTCTGGAATCAGCTCCACATGCAAAACCTTTATGGAACCCACTATCAACTTTGGGCACCTAAATTGTCAGTATGAAAGCAGCCCCTAAAAAAACAACAAAAGCTGGCAACTGGCAACTGCCAACTGGGGTGATTTAGACTAATCAGGATAAAAGGATACAGATGAGCAGTTTAACGTTGAAACCATTTAAACATTTCAACGTTCACATATTTCATCTAAATTAATAGCAAGATATCTACAGGGAAATGGTAGTCTTTTTTGATCTTAGGATGGGCTACCTGGGAATCCCAAATCAATTCTTTAAAATTCTGGAAGTTCTCAAGTTTATCTAAATGGAGAAGAATAAAACCAGCAGCCTGTTAGTTGGTCTGTGTTTTCAATTCACATGCTAGGGGGTAACATTCATCCAACATCCTACTCTTTATATACCTTGGATGTACTGTGGTGGCGCTTCTTCTGAGCTGTCACAGTGCCTAAGATTAAGCCTCCTGTTGTATTTTATGACCAATAAAGCTTTGTAACAAGAAAGAGACAGCAAAATTGTCTGTTCATTCTGGACTAATGAAGGAAACCACTCATCGTCCACTTTTTATTGCCCTCTAAACCAATATATCTTGCTCACTTTGTCTACTCCAATCTAGGAGAAATTCTTCTTACTAGCCTACTGTCTACATAATATCCTTAATCTGTATTGGCATTGAATTAGATTATTGAATTACACAGAAATCAGAAATCTGAAAAACATTGCTGTTAGCCCGGTGCAATGTACTAATAAATCTTTGTAAAACACACCGCATCATGAGATGTAGCCATCGGGCTTTGTAATCCATGCCTCCTGGACAACAGCGAGAGCATGGGTGCTCTTATTTCAGGGGAATTTGACAACATACTTCTGATTAACTTTATGTATTTTTCAGGAAAGAAAAATAGGTAGGTGGCCTATAAAGAAATACATAAATGGTGTTCCAAAAAAAAAAAAAAAAAGATGGCTAAAAGAAAATGATTATAATCCCAAGGAACACCAAAACATGGATTCAACCAACCCAAAAATAAATGCAAATGTGTTTAATGAGATTGAAACAATAGCCTATAATAATTACGTTTCTCTTTGCCTTGAAAATTCAAATATCTCTTTCTCTGAGACTGCTGGTATGCCTTGTAATTGGTTCATTTAAAACAAAAACCGGCAGCCTATTGATGGTTTCCAGAATTGACATTACTCTCATCTGGACCTCAAAGACAAGAGTCCCAGATTATTAGAGCTGGAAGGCATTTGGAGGTCATCGAGTCAGACTCCACATATCACGGTCACTTCTCCAGGGAGGATAAGTGACTTGTCCAGCTATATTGTAAGAACGGCTGATCTGTCACAAGCAGAAATACAGGCTCCCAGGCCAGTGTTCTCATGGGGGTCATTTTTCAATATTTTTTAGTCCCTCACACATAGGGCAAAAAGAAATAAGTCACAGCATCACTGGAAGGAACAGAACACTAAAGGAAAACTGAAAAATTTACATGTAGTGATGACTAAGTTTCAACAAAGTGCATCTATGCCTCACACTTGACATCTAGACACGCTGATTCCAGGACTGGACCTGCATTAATATGCTTAGTTTAAAAAAAACAAAACAAAACAAAAACAAAAAGAAACCAAACCCTGTGTGTACTCGCCTCTAGCAATACTTCACAGCGTGCTCTCTCCTGCCCACTGTGCTGGTTTCCTATCTCCGCATAATATAGTGTGAAGTCACATGTGTCTGTCTGTTTTTCTTTCTAATATGTCATTTCCTCAGCAAATACATTTGAGTGAAAGAAAACACATTAAGCCCCTTAAAATATAGGATAGAGAAGGACAGGCTCAGCTAAGTCTCACTCAACCCCATTTCTTTAGTAAGATATGAGCACAAGTAGTGATTTGGCGACGTATGCAAGGGCACTGAGTGAAAAAAAAAAAGATAGATTTTCCAGCCATTCCTTTCCAACCATGCCTCCCTGGCCTGACCTACCTTTCCATACAGAAATTGACCCAGTTCATTGAGGGTCTTCAAAGCGTATTCTAAAAAAGTTTACTCCCTCACTATTTACATGGTCCAGGTAAGCAACATCATCTATCTGTGAGAGTGTCATTTAGTTTCCTAATTGATCTCACTTTTCCTTTTATCTTCTTACCATATGTTCATCAAAGAGCAGTCTGATTCCTTTCTTTCACACACAAATTGAACCTATTCCTGCTTGGTTAAAACCTTCCAAAGGCTTCTAAACACACTCAGAATAAAATTCAAAACCCTTAACCTAATTGGGACAGTTGCAATACTCCAAACTGAGTTGGAAGGACTAATTGATTAAGGGAGGGAGAGAGAGAGAGGGAACCTACTCCTCATCTCCTTCGTTCTTGGGATCTATCATGGATAAAATAAAGTTTGTCATCCTGGAAAATCAACCCTATCTTATAAGAAATATTATCTAGCGTCATAAAATGCCTAGGCTTATTTCCCCTTTGTGATTTCAACTCTTGTTTAGGAACTGTGGATTCAGTTCTAAGATACCAATGGAAAGACCATTTTTTACAGTTAATTTTGGAAGACTAAAAGAAAATGTTACCCCTCTTTGAGCCAAGCATGAGAGAAGTGGTAATTTGCAGGAGACTCCACCCACCCACCCCTAAAATTCCTGTATATCCGAGATAGAACCCGAACTGTGTTCTAATCATAATTAATGACTTTAGTGCAAATACTAAGAGCTTAGTTAAGAGAGAAACATTTTCTTGTTTGAGTGAATACTGAAATCACTGACTTAAGTTAAAAGCATGGGAACAACTTCAATTAGACAGAGAAAAAGAGACTAATCAGAGGTCTTTGTGGACCAACTTACAGCAGAGGCAAGTCTAATGAACTTCAACTTAGTGGATATTCCCTACAAGTTAGAATATGAGTCCTTAGGGGACCTCAGGAAAATAGTCCAGGCTGTTCCACCCTTTTTCCTATCATGTGAATAGAGAGTATGAACCAAATATCCCCAGATAAGCATATTTTCACAGTTCCCTAAGGGCCACCCATGGGAAAGGACCTCATCTTGAGGAAACTTTCTACCCTTCTCTCTTCTTACCTGTTTCTATGTGTGAGAATAACCAGTAGCATTTAGAAACTACACATGCCCCAGCCACCCCGCAAAGATTATGATTCAAAACTCCTTGGACCATTCTTTTGTGCAGTCCCAGCTGAGGACCTCAACCCAGCAAAAATGGAGGAAGTGAGCAAGACTACCCATCTTTATCTGGTAGAACAAAGTCCAGGTCTCCAGATCCTACAGCCTCTGCTGCCCCCTGGTGGTAACTACTAAACTTACCTTACCCCTCTCTGGAGCCCTAGGTCTCCAATAAAATCAAGAAACATTTACTGGGAACCAACTGTGTCAAAAGTATTGCATATGGAGCTGTGGCACAATGCAGTAAGATATATTTCTTTATTCACATTTTAGCGTTCAAGAAAAATAGTCATCTTCCTTGAAAGACAATTCCAGATACCTAACCAAACACTTATATATCAAACTGCCACAAAAATTTTGATTACAAATGCAGAGTGAGTAAAATGAACCTGTTCTAATATCAGGCATTTAAGACAAATGCAAATAATCAATATAAATATAGTTAAAGTAAAATGACTCATTTCATTTTCTTATAAATACTAATATCCCCCTCTTTTGGAACCACATACTATTTAGTTGCTTAATTTTTTAAGTAAAAGTCTGTTTTGGTGCTTCTAACCAACCAAAAGTAAACATACTAAGGTTTGAAACCAAACTAAAAAGGATGAAATCTAAGCCTTCTTTCAAGTGTCTAATCTTTTCATCAACCATTTCTTGTTGTTCATCAAAATGTTCGCAAAAAAATAAATTATAAGTGAAATGCAAAGTTTTTTTTTCAAGCATCCCAGAAAATGACTCTAAATTGCTAGTTTCTACTTCTTTTTTTGAAAAATTTTCAACGTTTTTATTCATTTTTTGAGAGACAAAGAGAGACAGACTGTGAGCAGGGAAAGGGCAGAGAGAGAGGGAGACACAGAATCCACAGCTGGCTCCAGGCTCTGAGCTGTCAGCACAGAGCCTGACGCAGGGCTCCTAACCATGAACCTTGAGATCATGACCTAGGCCAAAGTTGGCCCCTTAACCGACTGAGCCACCAGGCGCTCTGCTGATTTCCACTTCTGAAATATGAAGAGCATGACACATTTTTCACCTTATCTAAATATTTCTTCTCCATTGACTGGGAGTCCACTAGAAAATCATTTTTGCCATCGTGTGTTTCATTTAAAGAAACATTTACTAACATCATTTTCTCTGTGTGGCCAGACATCTGTTCCCAATTCAATGTCTGGAAGGCAGGCAGAATTCTGAGCAACTCACAATTATTTGACAGTTCTCCATCTTTGTTTCCATGGGTAAAAACAGCCTTCTTAAATGTTCCATTCTTTCCAATGAATTAATACTATCTTTAATTTATGTTCACGTCTAATCTAATGTTCCCAAACTGGGACAATTTCTAGTCAAAGACTTACCGACAGCTGCTTTGTAGGACAAGGTGTTCTGTACATTATTTTTTATGCGGCTGCATATCATTATAAACATAGAAACCACATTTTAATGTATCTAAATCTGTCTTCCTTTGATACTCGTAAATTGAATATGCACTCAGGGCCATGTGGGTGTTTTTTTCACTGTAATAAACTGTGGTGAAATCTGAGGAGTTATGATGTATAACCTTGGGCTATAAGGGGGTACTTTTGACACATGAATGTCTCTAGGATGCTGGAAAATTCAATTTATTTTATTGCCTCTCTTGAGAAGTTCTAAAAGTTTTGGAGAATTTTAAAACTGTCCTGCATAATTCGTAGAAATTCTAAGATCTGTGCTAAGAATGAAAATGTCTAGAATTTGCACAACATATAGAGACGGTAAGCATAGATTACTTAGAATTGGAACCAAATAAATAAAACTGGCACCGTCACAGACAAAAAAAGAAAAAAAGAAAAAAAAAGAAAAAAAAAAGCCAAGTCTCTGATTGTTTTGAGGTCAGTGCAAGTTAAGGAAGGATCAAGTTCCCCCAGGCGCCGAATGGATTAACTGTTATTTTTATTTTTTGACTCTCAGTGTAAGTATATTTTCAGGACTGGATCTTTCTTTGTGTAATGAAATATAATTAATTCTTCTTGTGTAATAACCATATAGCTCCTTCTGCTTAGAATGCCCCACCCTCTTAAAGGCTCCCCTGATACAGCTATGAGCCCCATTCTGCCACCCACTTGATAAATCCCTAATTATTTCCAAGACAACTGAAAGACACCTCATCTGTGAATTGCTCACTAATCGAAACCCAGTTATTAGTGACAGAATTTTGCTTGACTTGATCAGACTGAACTAGATGACGACGACTACTCACTTTTCTATCATCCCAGTGAGAAACTTGCTGGCACAGACTTTGTTTAATTTTTAAATCCCCAGCACCAGAAATTGTGCCTCCCATAAAACTAGAGCTAAAAAAAAAAAAAAATTATATTGGTTTAATGAATACAGATAACACACTGTAAACACAGAGTCAGTTCCTCTACATAGAAAATTAAAGATTATTCTTATGAAGTTTAGGTATTGTTACAAAAAGGAAGAATGCCTCTTGTTTACTTTTAAATGTTTAATTCTGGGAGCAGTTGTGTTTATGGAAATATTTGGCTCTCTTGTCAAACTCTAGCTGAGGCAATTTTTATTATCTATGATGGAAACACAAAATATAACTTCTGGTAGAAAAGTGAGTTAAATAGATTTGAGTATTTTTTTTTTATTTTTTACTTGTAACACGTCTAACCCCAATTAATAGTTTCTGATCTATTGTTTTTAACTAAACTTAGTTCTCAGAACTTATCTCCTTAACTAAGGAGTGCAAACCTGTATTAACTATGTAGGATTAAGGTAATAGAAAAGAATAGCTCAGATAAATTAATTCATTGCTGCCTCATCTATGGCGAATTTTACCGTTACTGGTTCTTTATTAGATGAAAGTCCCCAGTACCAGATCTTATAAATTTTGATTGATGGCCCTTCTGTAATATTACCTACCCTCCAAATTCCTGAGAGACAGACCACTAGAATCTAACATTCAAGTCTTGCTTGCCTGCCTAGAGGCCCACATTCATCAAAGGTAGTAAGGACATAAAGTAGATGAAAATAAACTCCACTACAGCACAGGGTTTAAAATCTGACTTTTCTACACACACGATCCTGATTCTCATCTTCCTTCCCACTTCTGGAGATTCAAGATACCTAAACCAAGATGAGGTGGAGAAAGGACAACAAGGGGAGGGAAGGGGTTTCTAGAGTATTTTTCAGAGGGCCATTTGGCTTTTAGGAGTAGAAAAACACTCACTTTCTCTAAAAGCAGTGATTAGAGGTGGGCGACCATTTTGTAATAGAGTGGACCTCAAGGTGACTCTTTGTTTCAAACTCTTGTCGCTAACCCAAATGAGAATAGCCATTGCCTGTGCTCCAGGAGTGGAATCGGATTCTCTTTCCTGGATCTGTGGGACCTGGAATAGTAAAACACAGGGCACTAACTTCCCTTGTACTGACTTGTATTGAAGGCTGTACCTCAGAGAGAAAGTCCAGGTTTCTGCTAGTGGATATTTGGGGTGGTTCCATTTTCTGCCTTTATGAAAGGGGTAAGTGTACCAGTTTGCTAAGGCTACCGTAACAAAATACCTCAGCCTGGGTGGCTTCAATAGCAGAAATTTATTTTCTCACGGTTCTGGAGGCTTTAAGTCCAAGGTCAAGGTGTCGTTAGGTTTGGTTTCTCTTGAGCCCTTTCTCCTTGACTTGCAGATGGCCACCTTCTCACTGTGTCCTCATTTGGCCTTTTCTCTGTGTACATGTACCCCTGGTGTCTCTCTGCATCCTAATGTCCTCTTCTGATGAGGACACATTTTATTGGATTAGGGGCCACCCTAATAGCCTCATTTTAACTTCATTACCTTTTAAAGTCCCTATTTCTAAATATAATCACATTAGAGGTTCTGGGAGTTAAGGCTTCAGTATATGAATCTGGTTGCTCTTGGGTGGGGGATGTCACACAATTTCATCAATAATGGTAAGCATGCACATTTGTGTTCGTGCCCAAAATAGTTTGGGATATTATAAGAGTGTTTTTGCACTTGCCTCCTAATGCACGTGAGAAGCATTTCTTTGGATATATACCTAGAGTGAAGGCTGTATTGTTGGGTACTCTCTTGCTCCTCATCCTCAGCAGTGCTTACAATTTTCAGAATTTTTAACATTTCCCAGTCAATACAAAGTATATATTCTGGATACTGATATAATTAATCAGCTATACATGCTGCAAATATCTTCTCTCAATTTCGTTGCTTCACTTCAATGATGTCTTACCAAATAGACGTCATTTTTATTAAAAAAAATAACATCAAGGGGCGCCTGGGTGGCGCAGTCGGTTAAGCGTCCGACTTCAGCCAGGTCACGATCTCGCGGTCCGTGAGTTCGAGCCCCGCGTCGGGCTCTGGGCTGATGGCTCGGAGCCTGGAGCCTGTTTCCGATTCTGTGTCTCCCTCTCTCTCTGCCCCTCCCCCGTTCATGCTCTGTCTCTCTCTGTCCCAAAAATAAATTTAAAAAAATAATAATTAAAAAAAAATAAAATAAAATAACATCGGCATTTTCCTTGATGTTGTTTCTTTGCTGTGTTATTGCTTTTGGAGTCTTAGTTAAAAAATTCTTCCCTATTACAAAATCTTAAAATAGTCACCCATATATTTTCTTCACATGCTTTATAGTTTTGCCTTTCATATTTGAGTCTTTAATCCATCTTAAATTTATTTTAGTACATGGTACAAGGTAGGAATCCAATTTTGCTTTTTTCCGTAGGGATAAACAAATGTCCTGGCCCCGTTTATTGTTTAGTCTATTTTTCCCTGGTGGTTTACAATATATAAGTATCATATATGATTTCAATATATCACGGACTGTTTCTAGTCTCTCTTTTAGGGTCAATTAGACAGCATGTCTCTTCCTGGGGCAATATGATGGCTCTATAATGAGTCTGAATATGAAAGGGGATATTCGCATGTTATTATTCTTTTTCAAAAAACTCCAGATTATATTTCAGTTTTTCCATTCCAAAGAGATATTAGAATCTGTTTGTTGATATTCAAAAATAAAACCTGTTCAGATTTTGACTGTAGTTTCCCTGAACCAGTAGAATTAAACTGTGAAGGATGGACATCTTGATGATCCTGAATTTCTCTTATGTGAATATGGCATTCTTCTCTATTCAGCCATCTTTAATAGTAAATAGTTTTGGGATTTTTTTTGCACCAAATGAGTACATATAAAAATAAACAAATTTTGCTTTTTTCACAGTTTTAAGATATATTCTTTGTTACTCTTGATATTTTGATAATTTTGATATTAATGTAACTACACATTTTTTATTTGTTGGCTTTATATCTTACTGACAACTTCACATACATTTTTGCAACCATTGGTTTTAAAATTTCTATGCCTTGGGGCACCGGGTGGCTCAGTTGGTTAAGCGTCCAACTTCGGCTCAGGTCATGATCTCGTGGTTTGTGGGTTTGAGCCTCATGTCAGGCTCTGTGCTGACAGCTCAGAGCCTGGAGCCTGCTTCAGATTCTGTGTCTCCCTCTCTCTCTGCCCTTCTCCTGCTTGTACCCCCCCCCCACTCTCTCTCTCTCTCAAAAACAAATAAACATTTTTTTTTAAAGTTTTTAAAAAGAAGTAAGTGGTGCTACTGTCAGAGCAGTAGGCTGTCTTTAAAAATAATAAAACAAAATAAAACAAAATAAAATAAAATAAAATAAAATAAAATAAAATAAAATAAAATTTCTATGCCTTTATATCATATTTGTGTTTTCTATAGTTTGATTTGATTTATTTTATCCAAACTAGCAATCTCCGTCTTTTCACCAGCAAATTTATTCTTCTTGTATTTAACGTGTTACTGATACACCAGAACTGATTTCTACCTTATTTCACTATGCTTTCTAATTGACCCACTTTTGCATGCTTCTTAAATCTTCCTTATATTTTCTATGATTAATTTTTTGGCTTCTCTGTTTTTCTATACAATTCATAATTTACATAATCTATTCTGATTTTTTAATGGGTTACCATCACAGTATTGCCATGGGCACAAAACTATAAATTATTTTGCTCTCTTCCTGAAAAATTAAAAGAGTTAGAACAATTTAACTCTGATCATGTCTCTTCCAGTGAGCATTTCATCCTTTAATTTTGCTTTTCTTTTCAAAATTGGTACATCATTATTGTTGTGTTATGCAGACAGTGTTTGGCTGTAACTACATGTGTATATGTTTGTATAATTCTTCTCACATTGAATCATGACTGACCAATATGACTAACAGAATACACTATAAACAGTAGGGTGTGGCGTAGGCTAAGTCATAATGGCACCTTAGTTATTTCACTTCTACCTTGGTGTCTTGTATCACTCGTTCTGGGAGAATCTGACCACCATTCTATGAGGACACCCAAGAACTGTTATAGATATTTGGTACCCGCACCAACTTGTGAGCCGTGCAAGTGAGCACCTTAGAAGTGTATCCTCTGGGGCACCTGGATGGCTTAGTCGGTTGAGCGTCCGACTTCAGCTCAGGTCATGATCTCCTGGTCTGTGAGTTTGAGCCCCACGTCCAGCTCTATGCTGACAGCTCAGAGCATGCAGGCTGCTTCGGATTCTGTGTCTCCCTCTCTCTCTCTCTGCCCCTCCCCCATTGTACTCTCTCTTTCTCTGTCTCTCTCTCTCTCTCAAAATAAATACGTTAAAAAAAAAAGTGTAGTTTTCAGTTATGCCTTCAGAGGACTGCAACCCCAGCTGATGTATAATGGCAATCCCAGTTAACATAGGATGACAACCGCATGAGAGACCCTAGACCAGAACCATCTATCCAAGTTACTCCCAAATTCCTTATCCACAGAAACTATAAGAGATGAATAATGGTTATTGTTGTTTTAAGCCACTACGTTTTGGGCTTCTTTGTTACTCAGTATTAGATAGCTAAAACAGCATACTTAGACCAATTTATTTTCTCACAATTCTGTTTTGCATTTTCGTGGTGGGATTATTTTTTAGGGAAGCTGATTAGCGGTAAATACACCCAGATTTTCTTTATATGAAAATATATTCATATCAACCCTTTTCTTTTCTTTTGAAAGACAAGTTTGCTGGATATTCAATTCTAATTGACAGCTATTTCTTATGAACACTTTGATAATTTTATTCTGCTATCATCTGACTTCCAATTTTTCTGTTTAGAAGTCCGGTGACAAAATGTCATTCTTTGTAACTAATTTGTTCTTTCTGGCTACTTCCTCCTGCTACCACCAGACTTTCTACAGATTTATTAGGCCTATTTTCATTTTTTAATTGTCCTGCTTTGAATATGTGTTGCTCTCTGTGTCTGAATCTGTACTGTTCTTCAGCTCTGGCAAATTATCAGCCAATAATTTTCTGAATGTTGCACCTTCTTCATTCTATTTATTCTTCTGGGACAGTGATGGGATATATTTGTTAGACTGTCCCATTCAATCTTCCAGACCTCATATTATCATGTTCATACCTTCCATCTTTTTGTTTTTCTGTGTCGCAGCCTAGGTAATTTCCTTACATCTATATTTCAGTTTATTAATTATTTCCTCAATTATGTTTATGTGTTGTTGAATCCATTCATTACATTTTTTTTATTTCAATCATTAATGTTTTCTTATAAATTTCTAGTAGGCTTGTTTCCTATATGCTGTTTACTTTGATTTCAAATATTAAGTTGAAGTGTTTGCCCCTCTGTTTTTTTTATTTTCAGGGAGAACAAAATTATTATTTCCTATTTTACTCTTTGGTATGAGTCACTATTGGAGGCATCTAGACTAGCTAACAGTTACCTTTTGGGGAAATTTTAAATTGGATGTATATTTAACAAGTGTAGAATTATAAAGATTTTCTATTTTTATGGATATTTTGGTAAGTTGTATCATTCTATAAATATGCCTATTTTATTGGATATATTGGATTATTTCTTTACCAATTTCTTGTTGGACTTTTCTAATTTATTTAATGTTTCCTTTTTAATTTCTGACATTGATTATTTTTGTTTTCTCTCTTTTCATTCTTATTCAATCTCACCAAACATATATATTAATTTATTAATCTTTTTATATTTGTTTCTTTATTTACTAAACTTTATAGTGTTTCTTCTGTTCTACTTTCATGTCACTTTATTTGCCTTTCTGGTTCCAATTCTTGTAATAAAGATTTAGATGACTGACTTTCATCTTATCTGGTATATGCATTTTTAAGAATGCATATTTTTCTGTAAGCATATTTTAACAGAAAGCTACAACTTTTGAAAGCATATTTTATTTTCAATTCAGTTAAAAATATTTCCTCTTTGCCATTGTGATTCTGTTCATGACCATGAGTAACTTAGAAGTATACTTCTTAGTTTTCGATGTGTGAGGATTTTTCAAATAGATCCTTTTTTTTTTCAGATTTCTAGATTAATTATATCATTATTAGAGAAGACAGCCTATACTGTTTCAATTCTTTGATATTTATTGAAACCTGAGTTTTGATGAAGTGTATGATAGATCTTTTTAATTGCCACATTTATCCTTGGAAAATGTAATGTGCAGTTATTAGGTGGAAGGTGTGTGTGTGTGTGTGGTTAGGTCTATATCAATGAGTAGTTCAAATTTTAATTTTTTACTTAGTTGTTCTTCAACTATTCTTTAAAGACGTGTGTTAAAAACCTCCCATTATCATTTTGAATTTGTCCATTTCTCATTTTAGTTCTGTCAATGTTTGTTCCAAATATTTTGAGGTCATGTATATTTTGAGGTTAATACAAATTATGTATAATGATATCTTCCTGAATTTTTAGCGTTGTGAATGTCTTTCTTTAGTAATGCTTCCAGATAGCTATACCAACTTTCTTTTGGTGACTGTCTGTGTGGTACATCTTCTTCTACTTTTGTTGGCTTCACCCTTCACCTGGACCTTGGCCCCGGAATCCCTGGCCAAGGGATTTTGGTTCTCTCATTCCTTTACACTGAGTGACATACAAACTTACACGCACACACACACCCACACGTCCTCCTTTACTGCTTCTCCTTTCCAGAATAGTTGACCCAAATCATCTAGGAATTACCGGGAACAATAGCCCTTATCCCTTTTTCTTGATCATTTTTGTATGTATTTTACTTCTTAAACATTTCATATACCACTACTTTATATTTTTACGTAGTAATTCCAAAATATGAAGTCTGTGGACCTAAATATTTTCGTTGCATTTTTTGACTCTCACGTATGGTAAATTATTTTCTTGAACATTATGTAATTTTTAGATCTATGTTCATATTTAGTTGAACTTTTTTCATGAATTCCTAAGAAACTAATTTCAGAATGTTTTCTTCTGGAAAGAATTTACACTTACTTCTCCCTAAAGTTACTTGAGTCCCTCTGAGGGTTCCAGTTTATGTTGAATGTCAGAATCACCTTCACTCCTTGACATCGGTCCTAATATCTCACTTCTTCCTTCTGTTGTTGGTTTGGGCATTTGACTCCAGAGCTACTCCTTTTTTTATGGGCGTTTGTTCCTCGCTGCTCATTCATGAAGTTTCTAACTTCCTCAAGAGTCTAGACACCTGCATATTAAACATGTAAATATTTTATCATAATTTATGCATGATTTGGTTGTATCAAGCAGGTGCATTCTTTAGAATCAGCCCTGTGTTTTACCACTTGGAACCTAATCCCTCCACTTTCAGTCCTCCAGCACCAACTCCCTGTGCATTATGCTGGATAGATGCATATTTCGTGGAGAATTCTCATTAAAAGGATTTACAGATCTTTCTCAACTTGTGATGGGGTTACATCCTGATAAACTCATACTAAGTTGAAAATATTGTAAGTGGAAAATGCATTTAATACACCTAACCTACCAAACATCATAACTTAGTCCAGCCTACTTAAATGTGTTCCCAACACTTACATTAGCCTACAGGTGAGCACTATCACCTAACATAAAGCCTATTTCAGAATAAAGTGTCGAGTATCTCATGTAATTTACTGAATACTGTACTGAAGTTGAAACACAGAGTGGTTGTATGGGTACAGAATGCTTGTAAGTGTATCAGTTGTTTACCCCCGTGATAGTGTGGTTGAGGGGGAGCGGTGGCTCCCAGCTGCTGCCCAACATCAGGAAAGTATTGTACTACATGTCACCAGTCCAGGAAAAAATCAGAATTCAAAGTATGATTTCTACTGCATGCATATGGCTTTTGCACCATTGTAAAGTTGAAAAATTGTAAGTCAAAATATTGTTAGTCAGGAACTGTCTCTATTGCAAAAAATCTCTTAAAAAAATTCATTCCAAAAAGTGCCCAGGAATTTCCACTTACCACCTTCGAAATCACTCAAAAGCCCACTTATACTGTTTTGTGCAAAGACCTCAGGTTCTTTCCCTTCCCATTTAATGCATCACCAACTGATTATACACTCTAAGAGTGGGAGGGGTCATCATTAAGATGTGGCAAAGGTTCCATATTGGAGGAAAGATTCCATATATCAGAGGGGTGCAACAAAAAGAGCAGATCAGGAAGCTCATGTATAAGCTGAATGCAGAGTCTATTTTATATAATAGCATGAAATAATATGAAATAATCCTCTAGCAGGAGGATGAATTGTTCAAAACATATGAATGACTTGGTAAGATCGTCTTCAAAGGAGAATGACCACCACGATCATCTGCTTTGAAATCTGCATGAGCACTAGAAGCCTGATTTGGGCCAGTACACCCTGGATTCCAAACTCTCCCAGTGAAGGGAGGCTCCTTGTACATCTTATCTCCTTGCATACATAGAATGTAGCCTCAGCTCTGAGTAACGAGCTCTGGGCGGTTTTCGGCAAAAAAAGAAAGCTAGTCAAGACCATTTTTGCAGAAGAGGTCTTCTCATTAGTAACCAGCCTCACTGCAGAGCTTATTTATGTCTGTCTTCTGAGTGCCTGGAACAGAATTCCAACCTAATACCATTTCTGCTTTCAAAGGACCCTATCTTCTAGACCTCATTTAGCATGAGGATAGAGAAACACAGATAAATGTCTTATCGGGCAAAAAAGTAATTTCATGTTCTTGCAGTTCTTTTCTCTGTCTATTCAAATGCTAGATGCCCTTTCATCTCCTACAAATGATTTTCTCTTAATCCGCAAGAAACTAGTTCATTCTTTCTAACAACATCATTATATTTTGAGTGAATTATCATAGAACAATTAAGAGCTGTTCTCATGTGACACACTTATCTTTGGCTGTTTGTTTCAAAATTTGATTCAGCTGTGCCCTCCGTTATTTCCTCATTTTGTCGAATGCCTTTGTCAGCTCAGAGGAAAGAAAATAACACAGCAGGGGGCAGGGCAGAAGTCACGTATTGTAAGACATCATTGCCTTTGGAAACAATGTTCTCCATTATAGCTCAATGAGCTAATAACAATGCATTATTTTGTTAAAAGGCAGTTGTTACTATAGTGGCAGCAAAACATCCTATAATATTAACTAAGCTATTACTCTGACATTTTTGGATAAATGAGGGAAAAAACTTTTTTCGTGAAATTTTATTTTGTCATGCATTACACTTTCGTGCTTTCCTTTAGCAATTTTGTATTCTGTGAGAGGCATACCACAAACAAAAGGATGGTGGCTTTGCAGTCAGGCAGCCCTGAGACTGAATCCTTACTCTAGTGTCTGCAACTGCTATGACTTTACCTAACACAATTTCTCTAATGCATAACTTTTGCATCTACAGAATGGCGGTTTGTGAAGTTTATTAGTTATGTAAGTAATGTGGCTAGCTCAGGGCTTCACACACGGAACCACTCAAAAAGAGGGAGGTATTATTACTACCATTTAACAATCTTAACTGACATTTACTTTTCTGCTCCACATTCCATTAAACCATGGCAATAACCAACTAAATTCAGCTCTGCTAGATGCTTGTTTCAAAGGCTCACTTGGTATCAGAGAAGTGAAATTTCTCTTTTCGTCTCTTCTTAGCAGAGGCCTTGTGCAGTATAGCTGTATATAGAACATTTTCTGACATCCTTTGAGAAAGCTCTGCCTGTTCAGATGTTCTCTGATGCTTCTGACATGGTGGCATGAAGCATCTCTGATCTCCTTTTCTGACATCTTTTAGTTTCAGGCAGTGGACACTAAAAGATATGAAGTCAGCTATCCTAGCACAGAGACGAGAGTCCCATCTTTATGTTACCGAGCAGAGCCCTAATCTGGCTTTGTGGTCACGGCTAAGTAACATAGCGCAGAAAAGTCCTCTTCACAATAGTGGAGAGTTAGATCAGATTCTGTGCACTAATTCATTTGCACTTCTTTCGCAAGTGCCTGCTCTGAGTCAGAAACTGAATGAAACACCAAACACACAAAGTACCACATGGCCCTTATGCTTCAGCTGTCTGAGTTTAGTGGAGGAGACATACACACTGGCAGATAGAGATTCCTACTCTGGACAAGCGGGTGTAAGATGCATTCCTTCCAGCTTCTCTTCACCAAGTACAATGATAAACCCTGAAAATAATGCAAGAGGCAACATGAGGAGAACTCTTGAATGATGGATAGAGGAAGGCAAACCGGTTAATGTTCCCAAGACTGAAGGAAAAACAGTGGCAACGTCTTCCAACCCTCCACCCGACAGCAAAAGGTGACCCCGGTCCTGCACACTGGATTTCCCATCTAGCTAAAGAGGGCAGGCCAACTTGACTCCTTCTTCCCCTGGATCTAACAGGAGTCCTGTCAACAACACCAGGCAAACAACGTATGCAAGAGGGAAAGATCAAGACCCACAGTGAATATCAGCCGGCAAGGGAAATGATCTCATCGGGCCCAAGACTCCCCTCCACCACATAGAGAAACTGGGTGGCCTGGTGACACCAACAATGGAGAGCCACACAAGCAGCCTTGCTGAGAAGCCTCTTTGTTCCTGCAGGTCAGAGACTGCCCTCCCTCACCAAGAGACCGGGTGAGTGGGCAGAGGTGGCAAAAGAGATCCAACTCCACTAAGAGTCTCTTCGCCAGCAGCCTTTGTCTTTTGGGGAGAGGGGGAGATTCCCAACACCTACAGCCAGGACTTAAGTGCTGATCCTAGGGAGGTGACTGCCCTCTAAACTAAGAGACGTTCAATACGACTTAGAGTCTCCTAACATAATGGTCAGAGTGTTGATGAGACAATTAAAAGTGACCCATCACACCAAGCCAAGACAATCCATTGATGCCAGCACCAAGAGGAATCAGAGACCGGGAAGATGTGACAAAGATTTGAAAGCAACCTTCACAAAAACGCTGCAACAAGAGATGACAGATTCATTTGAAACTGATGAGAAATAGAAAATCTTAGCAAAGAAACCCAATCTGTCACAAAGATATTTAAGAACGTAGCAACTGATCTTAACTCTGGGAAGTAAAGCAAAGAGTAAAGAGAGATGCTAACTTTTCACCCTAGAATTTTGGGTATGCTTTGAATTCTTTTCAATGAGCATGACATTTTTAAAATAGAATTAAAATCCAAATTCTATAAAATTAGCTAAATTCTATTTTGAGAAGTAAGAGAAACAGCTTCTCTGTGCTCTGCTATTAAAATTTCTTTTCTGGGTAAGTAGCTAAGATAATTTTTTAGTGGATTTATATTGAAATCAGTGAGTTAGTACCTTTGAAAAATGAGTTGTTGGTGGCTTTCCTTATATATAAAAAAGTTTTTGAACGATAATTTTTATTTTTTTTATTTTTTTTAATGTTTATTTTACTTTTGAGAGAGAGAGAGAGAGAGAGCATGAGCAGGGGAAGGGCAGAGAGAGTGAGACACAGAATCTGAAGCAGGCTCCAGGCTCTGACTGTCAGCACAGAGCCCGATGTGGGGCCGGAACCCATGAATGGTGAGATCATGACCTGAGCCGAAGTCGGATGCTTCACCGATGGAACCACCCAGGCGCCCCTCAATGATAATTTTTAAAAAAGAGAAAAAAGTGCACCAATTCCTACAAATTTTAACTATCACCATTACAACACTCTTTGCACACATGTTATTGCTAAATTCAGCTTTAAGAAATTATGTTTTGTTTTGTTTTGTTTTTTAAGATCACCACAACTTGGGAACGATTATAATCTAGTTAATGATGTGCAGCTCAAAATAGAAAATGTGGCTAGAAATGATTGGTGCTTACCCCAGTCTTCCTCCTATAAGGTTGGATGCTTGAGTTCTGCTCTTTTGACTTAAATAAGCAGAGTGGACTGAAACCAGTGCTCCTGGAGAATGAAGGGATAACAGGAAGGGCACACCCTCCCATACATTTTGTTTTTGTTTTCTCGTTTGTATTTGCTACTCTCAGACCTTCCAAAATTCTCACCAAACAAGGTGTGATATTGTGACTTCTAATAAGAAATATATACTTGGTTCTCCACCCTGTTCCGACACCAAACTCCTAAAACCCTTCAAATTTTCTAAGTGATAAGAGCAATTAAGGTGTCTTTTTTAATGTTAATGACGTAACTTTTGGAAAACCCAAAAGGATGAGGGCTGGCTGCTTGTGGAGCCAACCAACCGGAAGATGAGAGGTTGGGAACTTTCAGAGGATTTAGAAGCTCCATGCCACTTCCACATACCTTGTCCTACACGTCTCTCCCATCTGGCTGTCCCTGAGTTATATCCTTTTATAATATGCAGTAATCTGGTAAGTAAAATGTTTCCCTGAGTTCTGTGAGCCGCTCTAACAAATTAATGGAACCCAAAGTGGGGACTGTGAGATCCTTGGATTTATAGCCAGCTGTGCGGGAGGCAGTCTTGTAGGACTGAGCCCTAAACCTATGGAATCTGATGCTGTCTCAGGGTAGGTAATATCAGAATTGGGCTGAGTGGTAAAACACCCAGCTGCTGCCATAGAATCACTTGGTGGCGTGGGGTTGGGGGGTGGCGAAAGCCCTACACATCAGAACTGGGTGCAGAATTGTGCACGGTTATCAGAAAAGTCACTCACCTAGTTAGTCGTACCTGTAGTTACACCGTTAGGAACTGAACTACCAGGTTCAGCAGTTAGACCACATAGAAAGGCAACATTTCCCCTCTTACTTTACTAGGAAGCAACAGAGGAAACAATACTGTGAAATCTATTTTTCTGCCAACCCTTTCTGCAGAAAGCAAAGGACTAGGGGAAAAGTATGATGCATGCAATGCCAAAATAAACAGAGTGGTTCATGGTCAGACTGCTGCCCCTCCTGCAGAGGCGTCCATCCTTTCTTTACTGTGGCAGCAAGAGCCTCTGCTTATGCCAAAAACATCCTAACTGTGACATGCACGTACCGATTTCAATATTCCTGTCAGAAGAACTACAAATACAGGAATTAACCCCAGAAGGGATTTGTCACCATCAGTGAGCACGAATATTTCAATTTCTGGATCCATCATTTTCCAGGAAGACACATGGTATCTTGGAACAAATAAGTTATTCCTGAATAATTGCCTCAGTCTAAAGTGACAGGGGTAAGAATAGTTGCCCTTTTTGGGAAAAAAAAATCTATGAAAGAAAATCTTGATTAGGGTTATAAAATTGATTCAAACAACACAGAAGAGTTGGAAGTAATACTGTCTCTTGCCATCTCCCTTCCCACTCAGTTGTTATTCCTCACATTTAACTGTATCAACAGTTTCATGTCTACGTGGCCAAAGAAATATGCATACGTTGTATGTAAATGACACTTTTATTTACACGAAGATTTGTTTTATAATTTTCTATTCTTATGAACTAATGTATTGATCAACTTTCCATTTAAGTAGCTAAATCTCATTTCTAATCAGCTGCAAAAATAGCACATTGTGTGGATATTATTAATACTTTTCCGATTGATAAACATTGGTGTGTTTTCTGGATTTGGGCATTGATGAACATCTTTGCACTTAAGCAAAATGGTTAAATAAATTCCTTTGGGATTCAAGATCACAAGAAATCTTAATATTTTCAAATTGTCCTTCAACACGATTTGAGAGCCCTTGTTCATTGTAGCCAACAGTGGATATTATGAAACATTTTAGCGTTTCCTCCAAGATAGGAAAAAAATGGGGTTTCATTGTTTATTTGAATTTGCATATGTGGTTATGAGTGAATTTTAGCATCTTACCATATGGCTGGCTATTTGCTATTTGCAATATTTTTCTGTGAAACGTTGCTTCAAGTCTTTATTCATTTTCTATTGTGAGAACTCTGTGTGGCAAGGCAATATGACATTTGTCTGGCATACGTTTTATGTTTTGCATATATTTTCCATAGTTGTCATTTTTCTTATGACATTGTGAAATTTCCCTGCAGTGCAAAAGTTCTACTTTTTTATGCAGTCTAACTTGAGACTTTTTCCCTCTCAGTTTTTGACTTTGAACAAGTCTTTTCCACTCCAAAGTTTTTAAAAAATAAAGTTATTTCTTCTGGTGCTTTTAGAATTTCTCTTTTTATATTTAAAAGCTTGCATTTCTGGTGTTTACTTGAGAATAAAGTTTCTAGTAATGATTCAGCTTCATCTTTTTCAAAAGGTCTAGTCAAATGGCCCAAAAGAATTTGTGAATCATCTGTCAGAACCTCAATTGTTTTAAATATCCTCTTTCCTAATTTTTTGATTATATTTACGAGTCTATTTCTAACTTACTTTCAGTTTCCTTGATCTATTTACGCAGTAATAACAATTATTTTAATACTCCCTAACACTTTTTAAACCTATAAAAAGGACTTCCTGCTAATTACTTTTCTACATCAGAAGATTTCAAGATGTTTTCACATGCTGATTATTTTATATGAATTGTTGCCAAGGTAAAAAAAAAAAAAAAAGAGTCTGTTCTTATTTAAGTTGAGATATGAATGAGTTAATTGATTTGAGGGAAACTGTCAGTAGGAATTCTGGTTTTCTATACAAAAACAGGATACAGCTTTCTGTTTGTTTAGAGCTTACTTCGTGTCTTTTAGTGAAGTATTAACATTCTCCTCATATAGTGTCTGAGTATTTATTTAATTGGGGTTTATTCTTAGATATTTTGTATCTGTTGTTTTGATGGTGATAGTCTTTGCCAAAGTGCTGATACAAGGAAAGTGGAGAAGATATGATTTGTGAACTTGAGACACTCAGAGTTGAATCAGGAGTTCACAAGATGTAAGATGCAATAGTATTGAGAAAACAGACATATGCACAAAGTGATGTGGGGGTTCAGAGGAGATAGCATCCATCTCTGCAAAATCAGTTTCCTAATACAATGCAACATCTGATCTGGGTGTTGAAGAACGAGTGGGGTCTCTAGGGCAAGAGAAGAGGCAAGAGCTTTGCAAGTAGCAGGAGGGGAAATGCAAAGACAGGGCAGGGAAGGAAAAGCCGTGTATCACGGGAGGCTCCCGCTGGACTATTTACATGGCTGCAGGTAGAAAACATGTGAAAGGAGGTTAGATTTTCACTCCCAGGGAAAGAGTCTTTTGTTTCAAGGTAAGGAATCTGGAATAGATGAAGTGTGTTTTTAATTGCAAGATAATTTAGGTAGACGTGAAGAGCTTTATCCCAAATGAGGAGAGACAAGCGGCAGAGAGTGCCAGCAAGGGAAAGAAAGGTCGGGTGTAGATAGAGAAGCTGAGGGCCTGGCAGCACATCCCAATGGTAGCAAAGCTCTAACATAAAGAAGATACGCATTAAACATTGAGAGAATTAATGAAAAGGCGAAATGAAAAGGCAAGGGGTATTCGAAGGCAGTTCTGTCCAGAAGTGCACAATGTGTAATAGTTTCATGTCAAGCTTTAAACCACTCATTGTTCTCAACCGCCAGACTTCCATAGAGGTGTAGCACTTCGCCTGGTAAGCGGGGCAACATTACGGAACAAGAATCTGGAACACAGCTCTGTTCTGAAACACAGCAGTGATTGAATAAATGAATTAATGGTTTCAAAGCCCTTGGGACAGTGCTTTGCACAAACTAAGTGCTGTATAACTGATAAAACTGTTAAGTAAATAACGAAGCCTTGGATGCAAGGACCCTGGATAAAACTGTAGACCTCAGTTGTCGCTTTCTTAAGTACCTACCTCTCCCTCTAGTTGCCCCATGAATTCTCCAGATCCCTTCTTCCTAAATTCCAAACATCTCCATCAATCTGCCTTTTGTTCCAAACCACCTCACAAAAGTGATATATTTACTGCAAGAATCTGTGCTGGAAGAGAGGAAGAAGGAGCCTGTGTCATTTGACAAGGAGGGAACAGGTGGACCATGGTGAGCAAGACGGAGGACGAGGTTCATGCCATTTGTAGCTGCCACTTTTAAGGAGTTTGGACTTCATCCCAAGAGCAATGGGAAGCCCATAAAAGGATTTAACAAGAGAATTATGTGCTTACGCTTTCATTTTTAAATGTTCCTTCCAATTCACAGCAGAGAATAGATTTGAAGAAATCAAAAACAAATGTGGGGTAGCTATTCCTTTAGTCAAAGTAAGAGAGAGATGACAGTGGTTTAGACTATAGTAGTAGCTGTGGAAAAGAGATCACCAGGAGGTGGGAGTGGGGATCAATTCAAATGAAGAAATAAAGAGAACTATGTGAAGGGTGTTGACTATGTTTTGTACCTTGAAGATCTGGGTACCATTTATCAAGGCAGGAGATTTTGGAGGAAGTTCAGGTTGGGGTGGCAGGGGAGAACATGTGCTTAACTGGGTAAATGGGTCTGGAGCTCAGTGAAGTCTGGGCTAGAGCAAACTGTGGGAGGGCCTCTTTCCATCTTTTCGGCCCCACCTGTTACTCCAGTCAAAGCTGCTACAATAACCACTGGTGTCCTCTCCCAGATGTTTGCAGATCTAAAAAAGAGAGAAGAGAGAGAAGTCAGAGAAGCCGCAAGAAGGGAATATTGAAGGAGGAAGCAGCAGTTTTGTCAAATCTTTTAAGCCTGAGAAAAATGAAGACCAGAAGTTTGGCACCATGGAGGTCAAAGATGCCCATAGCTGGGAACAGGCTTTTCTTTTAACAGAATGCATGGAACTGCAATCAAAGACATTCTCAGACTGAAACTCTAGGCATTAAGAAGCTGCACAAACAGATAACCAAGGGGGTTTTAACCCCCAAGGATTCACACCATGTTGGGGACTTTCTATTTGTGACATCAGTTGTCCAGGACAACTTTTGGTAGCACCGTGCTCGGCCCCTGCTGTGAGACACTTAGGAGCGTGGGCTGTGAGCCTGCTGGTGATTTCCACATTTCTCAGGATATATTCACCAACATCTGGACCAAGTTATCAATTTTTAACTCAGTTATCATCTCTGATCTTGTAAACGTATGATATGAATAAGATCTCACCCTGTAATTGAGTCTGCAGTGCTGTCTTAACTATTAAAAGCATTTTGTGGGAATTTACCAGGTATTTAAACCGTTCCCCCATTTTATGGGATTGTCGATACCAAACTCTTTCTATGAGTGAGAAAAAAATTGTCTAGAATTCCTCCATCCATGTGCTTCATAGCTAGGGTCACTTAAAATTCTAGCCTGGCCCCACCACAAAAATGCCAACCTTTCTTTCCTAACAAAGTCCTTCTGAATCCTGTGTCGAACAGTTAATAGTAATTTTTTGCTGACTCCCACACACAGCTGGCAAAGTACTTGGATGAAAGGCTCAAAGAAATGCAGAAAAATTTTGAAAAACAAGATTTCTCTGTGTCCAAGCTGAGAAGGAGAGTTCAGACCCGTATTCAAAAACTATGGTTATAACTTTCGATAAAATATAATACTAATAAAGAAAAACAAGGTTTGAAGAAAGAGAAATTGCTTTTATATCTCACATGAAAATGTCCATAATGTTACTCGGTTCTTGAATTCAAGTGCTTTGGTCCCACACTGAAGTATGTATCAGGATGATGGCACATACTTAATGAGAAATGGCTACCATTCACTGTGTGCCAGGCATGGTTTTGATGCTTTATGTGCATTGTGTCTCAATCTTTTGAAAACTACATGAAGTAGGTGTCATTATCTCTACTTCATCAGTAGGGAAAGTGAGATACAGAAGTTTAAGTAACTTGTCCAGGTTGCGCCAACAAGCGGCGGTGGCAAGATCCAAATGCTAACCTTGCCTCAAGTCCATGTCCCTAAACGCTTAGAGTAAGAATGTTCTAGAAACATAAGTAAGCATCCAGGCCATATAATTCCTCCTTTACTTATGTGAGCTTTTCCGTGTAAGTTTTTCATAGTCTTACAGGACCAATTCAGTCAAACGTAAGAGAAGTTCAGAAACCAGTCTGAAGAAGCCCATCACTGAAAGTATGGGACAGGTCACCGCATGTGACTACTGACTGATGTTTAATGGCAGCTAATATCAAATCAGTAACTTGAGAAATCAGACTCTGTAACCCACACTGCGCTCTTTCTTTGTGTCATTCTTCAATGGATTCCAAAGCTTCTGGTGAGAGGCAAAATCTAGACAGAAGAAGAGAAATCGCCAGGCGCGAAGAGTCCTGTTTGTTTGTGACGGTTCAGCAAGGCTGCTGCCAGCAGTCCTGGAGGAGACCGTCTGCCAGAGCCACCCTCTACCCCTCCCGCCCCCTCCCCACCCCACTGGCAGCCAGAGCCTCTTGCTTGCATTTGACTTGACTTCTTGCAATAATGTGAATTCTAGAAGACTATAAGACTACCTGCCTAAATTTAAGGGTAGTTTCCAACAGTTCGAGTTTGTCGATGCTGAAGTTAAAAAAATGAGGGGAAAAAACATTTTGCACTCAAAAACAAACATATATTACAAAGAAGGGTTAACTCAGCACAAAATCAGCTGCGTCTCAGTTCTGGGAAAAATCATCATATTGAGTATCTCCACTGACTTTCCTGCCCTTTACAAGGCCAGAGATTTCTAAAATAAAATGTCATATTCTTCCTCACCTTCAAAATCAGTTCCTTAGAGCTGCTTTTCTGGGATGCCACCATGATCCTCCAAGGGGTTTAAAGGTAGGTATGCTGATCTTGAGGTATAGACATGAATTCAAATCCCCACTAGACATGTGTGCTGACATCGCATTTCAGACAACAATTTGAGCTTCAGTTTCCTTACACGCAAAATAAAAATGACAGGGGTGCCTGGGTGACTCAGTCAACTCTTGATTTCTGCTCGGATTTTGATCTCACCATGATGACATCCAGCCCCACGTTGGGCTGTGGGCTGAGAGTACAGCCTGCTTCAGATTCTCTTTCTCCCTCTCCCTCTGCCCCTCCCCTGCTCACACGTGCTCTTTCTCTCTCTCTCCCCCTCCAAAAATTAAATAGGTAAATAAATGTAAAAATAGAAATAACAGCACTGACTTTATGAAGTAATTATGAAAATGCTTCTATAATGACTGGCACATAGAGGGACTTAAAAATAGTGATTACATCTCAGACTCAGTCCTTCCCACACCAATTCACCCATTTCAATAAATTATTGTGTCATTAAAAACTGCTCATTCAGTGACCCTCATGGGGCAGCAAAGCACTGTGGAGACTCTCAGGAATAACTGAAATCGATGGGTCCTGAGTTTTCTAAGTGCCCCACTTGCACCAGGCAGCAGTGAAGAGAATTATCTGTTTAAGATGCTTTCATTGGCATGAAATGCCAGCTTAATGGTCACAGAGGGATGTAAGAATTCCATTGGCAGGTGGGCAAGGATATCTTTCATCTTCTGAATGTTCCAGAGTTTTGGAAAGATGATTCCTCCTCTAAACATCCTGTGTGCCTTATTGTGTGCCTGTTGGTGTCTTTATAGAGCAGATCTGATTCCAGGAAGGGGCCTTGATAAATGAATACAGTCTCCTCAGGCCATTGGGGACAGCCTGAATGGGGTGTCCCCAGGGCACCTGACCCAAAGGCTCAGGACTGGGCTGAAACCTACTGTCTCTAAGCATGCAGGAGGCAATCCTTGCAGAATGGGTGGGGCTTCAAAATGTTAAGATGATTCTGTTTTTATTTCTATTTATATAGAAAATAGTCGTGGGGGTCCCGACCATTCTGAAGCCATCGTATTAATTCCATTGTGTTGAGCCTTTGGTACAGAGATAATAAGAGATCCATTTAGTTTATAAAAAAAAAAATGTACAAAATGAACAGTTCTCCATTTTCGACTTGTTTTTGGAGTGGTCCACTCTAAAAATTGCATTTTATATCTCAGCCAAAACAAAAAAATACAAGGCAAATAAAAAACTTGTGTGTGACTATCTCCTATCATGCACTTCCTGTGTGGCTCAGTAATCTCAGCTGGCATGAGAGGAAGGTCAAGTTTATTAAAGTATCATCCTAGAAAGGAGATGATTTCATCAGATACAGACACTATTTCCTGGGACTTAGATTTTTCTCATAAATATCTATTCAACATTCAGTGGGTATGTGTGCATCAGAACCTAAGTATCTACAGCTTGCATGTGTCACCTTGATGACCTTGGAATAAAGTTAAGAACAGAGCAAGATTAAAGCAAGGAAGAGATGTGCTACAATTTCTGCACTGAGATATGTGGGATAGCTGGTTCTGTCCCCTCAACATCTCAGGGGATGTATTATATATATATACAGGCTTGCTTGAGTGCATTTAATTAGTTATCTAGTTGATGCCACGAATAAACCATAGCCAGTTTTGATTAGCCACTGTGCTAAGGACTTTACACATTACCTGATTTAACTACTTTGCAGCCTTTTGAAGTGACGCTATCACTGTGCCCATTTTAGAGAAAGGAAAACCAAGGCACAGAGAAGAGGGATGGCTAGCGTGTCATGTGGAGGGAGACAGACGCTAAGTTCTGAGGCCTTAAGAACATCAATGAGCCTCCTTGTGATGAGTTTACCACATCTTGCAAGTGGCGTTAGCACCGGGCTGCAAACACAGGCCATGTGACCATGAAACACAAGTTTTTAACCACTGAGGTGCATCTATGTGCTAAATCCATATAGCATCACCCCGAGGTTTTGAAATAAAAATTCAAGTCGGTAAATCTCCAGTTGATTATTGTTTTGGCATCGTTTCCATTTGCCACCATGGTTTCCTTTCTAAGTGAAAGCAAGCATCGGATTCAAAAACTCTTAGCTGGGGTTTGAATTTATGATTCGTGAATTTATGATCCCTGGTTCCAAGAGGCAATAAATGCCACATTTGTTTATTTCTCTACCTTAATTCATCTCTGAGCACCCACTTGCCATGAGCTGTGAGGAGTCCAGCATCATTCACTGGCCGTGGTGCCCTGCCTTGCTTTGGGCAGCACCAGGACTCCTGTGACACAGAGGCCCAGGAAAGCCTCCAGTCTTTAGCTCCCAGGGAAGCTGGCATCACTGCTATGCAGGCAGATTCCCAATGTCAGAGTCAAGCACTGGTGTCCTGCCGTCTGTCACATGACCAAGCCAGGCAGGCCTCAAGGACACCCCTCTTAGCTGCCTCCCACTGTCTGGGAGAGTCCTGTGCACTGCTCCCAAGACCAGCATGCTGAGTGACCAGCCTCCCCAGGCCCCCACACCGCCATTGACCCGCTTAGTGTGCCAACTCCAATCTCTTCCTTCTCTTAACAAATGTGTACAGAACACTCAATATGTCCTAGGCACCATTCTAAAGGTTAGGGATAGGGGAACGTGGGTGGCTCACTTCAGTGAAACGTCCGACTCTTAGTTTCAGCTCAGGTCATGATCTCACGGTTCATGTAAATACATTTAAACAATTTTTTTTTTAATTTTAGGGATAAAAACTATCCACTAGGCAAAAAAAAGGCCCAACTCTTAATAGTGTAGTGGGTAGACAGACAGGAGATAAGTATAATGAAACTATAAGGGCACGATATAATGTATTAAGTGCTAAGAAGAAAACTAAAGCCAGGTAAGGAGACAGAGTAAGGCATGAGAAAAAGACTCTGAGGTTGGAATATTTGTGCAGAGATAAGAATGAAGCGAGAAAGTGAGGCTTGAGGACTTCTAGGGCCAAAGGTCTCTGGGAAGAGAGAAAAACAACTTGTTTGAAGAACACCAAGGAGGACCATTCATTGTATTTGAGTAAGGGGGTGAGTGGGAGGTGATGGGGTTGAAGACTTAGGATCTTACAGGGCATTACAGGCCACGGAGTGAATTTTTAATTTTATTTATTTATTTATTTATTTATTTTAAGAGAGAAAGCAAAAGTGGGGGGAGGAACAGAGAGAGGGAGACAGAGAATCCCAAGCAGGCTCCACGCTGTCAGCACTGAGCCCAATGCGGGGCTCGATCCCATGAACTGTGAGATCATGACCTGAACCAAAGGCAGACACTTAACCAAATGAGCCACCACCCAGTCACCCCTAATTTTATTCTGAGTCTGATAATATCTTTGTTTTCTATTTCTCCAAAATATCTTTGTTTTTCTATTTCACCCAGTCACCCCTAATTTTATTCTGAGTCTGATAATATCTTTGTTTTCTATTTCTCCATAACACATTATCTCAAACTGAGTATTTTGAAAAGACACCAGTTTACCACGTCACAGTTTCCAGACTCACGAGTCCAACACGTGTTAGCTGGGGCGTCCTCTTAAGATTTCTCTAGGCTAAAATCAGAGTGTCAGCTGGCTGCTTCCTCATCCGGAGGGTTGACTGGGGAAAGATGCGTCATCCTACGCTCCTTCAAGTTGTTTGCAGTATGCATTTCCTGCAGATGTATGACTGACGTCCCCATTTTCTCGCCAGCTTACAAGATCACTCTCGGCTCCTTGAGTCCCCTCTCAGGTCCTTGCCATGTGGCCTGCTCAGTGACATGGCAGTTGGCTTCTTCCAGGCCAGCAGGAGCATCTCTCCCTGTACATCTCTCTGCCATCTTCCAAGGGCTCACAGAGAGGCATCAAAAAAGGCATGGTCTACATGAACTCTGCCTCTCGCAGATGCCTCCGTCCCTCTCCTCCACTTGTTTTTTCCACACAGTGCTTATTACCCAGCTGTGCCACACCACTCTCCTCCAGGAATTGCACACTTTTTCACAGGAGGACGTGGAGGTTCATATACCCCAACTCTCTCCAAAGGAGGGTGGGGAATAGCACTAGGGTCATGAGAGACCACTGTTGGGGCTTCTGGAGGCAGCCAGTCTCTTAATCAGAGAAAGCTGATGCTGATTGCAGTCTTGGACTCTTGAAAATGAGGTCTCTCTGTGAGGGGATAATTTGTGGTTTCCCCAGGGTGTCCCATTTAACAGATCTCACCTCCTAGTATTTTTTCATCCTACCTTGTGTGGGACAGGGTATAACTAGGCATCCTCATGGTTGAGAAGCGTTCTTGAAGATTTCTTCTTTAAACTTGATTTGTATGGTAAAGTTACAAAAGCCTCTCCCTTACCCATCCAGGATGGCTGGGGTCAGTTTCAATTACATACTTTTCAATTCCATTACCACCAAGGTAAAAAGAGGAAAGCAGATAAGGCCAGGGGTTGGTGTCACTTCATTTTACAACATAATCTATAGTCTTCATAGTGCAGCTTAAGTTTCATTTCCTCTTTCTGTAATACAATAGTCACCATCTGCAGATACTTTTTTAAATGTGAAAATTGCCATAAAATTGGTCCTTTGCTTCCCCCATCTCAATCACACCCATTTCTTTAATTCATCTTCATATCTCCTGTTTTGGAAGTATGTAATTTTCCTACTAGTTCTTAGGAACTTATAGCATGCTGGATTCCTGAAAATACCACTAAAACAAACTGTGGACAGGATGAGGCTGATTTTATAGGTTTCTAAAGTGAAGGAAAGCATTTATCTTGATAGAATCTCAGTAGCTTCTTAGAGAGTGGAGGGCAGACTTGTAATATTTATGATGTTTGGACGCATGATTTAAGATGGGAACCTGAGTACCATTGGATAAGGGCCACACTATAATACTTTAGGTTTGATGAACACCACAAGGTGGAGATTTTTTTAGGCAAGGGATTCTAGGAGTAACATCAAGAATTGAGTAGTTAGAAAGACCGAAAAAAAGTAGCTATTGAAAAGGTAAATGTCTGATGTTGATTTTGATGATTTTTTTTTTTTTTTTGAGAATGAGGGGGATTTTCCTGAAACAAAAAATACAGCTATGTGCAACTTTTGCCTTCCTGAGCAAAAGGTTCCTGGAATAGTCATATTAGTGAAGTCTGCTCAATGGTACAATTTTCCAAAGATAGATAGTAAAGCTATATGGGTATAGATGGCTTGGGTTCTCACATACATCAAAGTTTAAGAATCTTGATTCAATTAGGACTAAGGATTCCAATATTGGCTTAGTGACTAAGACTTAAAGAAATTACATGACCTGTGTAAGTCCAGTTATTTTCAGAGCAGGTATTTTCACCCAGTTACTTCTACTTCATGTTGCTCCCTCTGTAGAAATTCTTCTTCTGGTCTAGCTCTGTGGGTTAGACTGACATGTCCAACTCACGGATAAATTCATCATGATATTTTTTATATACTCTGGCACGACTAGCTTCGTAAAATATCATGCTTGGATAGTACAGTAACCTGGCTAGTGGAATCCTGACATACTTATTTATGAAAAATAACCGACCCAACTCCAAAAAGCAGCTCAAAATTTGTAACTTACTGCATAATAGCTTGTGGAGAGAGCCTTGTGACGATTTATTTTGAATCACCAGAGTCTCGTATGGCAATTTGTACATACTAGGATGGATTGATAGGAATATGTTAAAATACTTTTAAGACTTAAAGAATTAAAGATAATAGATAGATATTAGAAGAAATAGAAATAGAAATAATTTCTATAATTTACTTGTTTAGTAAATGAGTGATGAATTCAGAAGACTATTCTAGATGGTACAGTATCAAAGAGAATTCATCACAACATCAGTCATAAGTACTGCACATTTATAAATCTCCATTATAATTTCTTGCTACACATAACTTACTTTTAACTTAATTGACAATACTGGTGATTTAGCACTGAGAAACAGTTTGCTATCACATTTGCATATGGCTAGGATTGCTCTAACTTGTATTTGTGAAGTTCATTTTTTCCTCCACTGCTATGCACATCTTTATTATTACTGAGTGATGTAAACATCACCTTAGATTTCCTGAGGAAATTATGATAAATATGATAAATTATGATAATTATGATTAATGATGGTACTTTATTTCAGAATTCTGTTCTCCAGAATGCATCTATTCTCTGTTAAATTAATGAAGAAAATAGATCATGAAATTCTGGATGAATCCATTTTATAAATACTCTTTCAATACTTGCAGGAAATTACTGTGGTTGAGTTTCCAGACAGAATAAAGTTGGGAAGAAGGGGGAAAACTCCATTTTGGAGACTATGATTTCTCATATCTGTGGCTTACTTTTTATTACCACTTTCATGTTAATTTCCCTCTCATTTTCTATAGCTCCTCTTTGAAAACTCATATTGCCTTCCCAGGGAAGACATTTCCTTCTTCTCAGGTTCTGAGAACAGCAGTTTCTAAATCCACTTATATAAATATCCCAAACCTTAATTTCTAACTATCCTTTTCTTATTACTTTACCAATATAATCTCTTCCTGATAAATATGTTTTTCCCTCTATCTATATTCTCTCACTTTTAGAGTTAATTTATTTCTTTGGGAAAAAAATACTTTCTTATTGATCCTATTTCTTTTTGAATCTATTAAAGAAAATCCTTGGTAAGTAAAACTTACAGACTCTTTTCTTCAAGAATCAGTAGCTCCAGAAATGGTCCTGGATGTAGGAAGAGTAAGCAGAATTCCCTCAGGATTTGTTCCTTTCCATAAGTCCATCAACACTACTATCCTACAAGCCAGAGTCATTTTTGCATTTTAAAAATGAATTCCACTTCTGCCCAAGGAATGAATGGTGGTGAGATTACAGTTTTCTTTTTTGATTCATATACCCCGGACTGGGCTCTAGAGAAGCCAGAAGAGTGGAAACACTCACAGGCAGAGACAAAAACAAAATAAAAGTAAGACACTGAGAGTAGAGTGTTGTTTCTAGCCAAAGATCCAAGAAATGACAGGCTAGCAAGTCAGAACACTTTTAGACAATAATTGCTCTTCTTCAGCCAAATGTCAGGGGAAAAAAAAAAAAAACAACTGTGTCCCAGTGTGGAAATTAGATTTCCACACTGAGCAGGCTATAATAATGTGCCCCAACACCCTGCAGAGTTGTGTCACAAAAAGCCAAGCTAGGAGCCTTGACTTACATCCTCCCCAGGTAGTAACAGGGTGGCCCTACGTTGAGATGGTGTCAGAGGATGCCTGATGGAGCATCAGGGCTTTCATTGCCACTCAGTGGTAATGTGATAATTGGAGATTATTATCAGTGATAATGAGGCAATAGTCTCCACTGGTTTTATCGACACCCCATGGGGAACAGTACAGAATGGTATCAACCCAGGACTGGTGGGGTGAGGGGGAGCCTGAACTCCCAGCCCCGCCCCGCAGTAATGAGAAGCCTCTTTCCTGCCACTACACCTGAGTCACAGGTGACTCAGGTGCTGAGTGGGAAAC
Source organism: Panthera uncia (assembly GCF_023721935.1). Lineage (NCBI taxonomy): Eukaryota > Metazoa > Chordata > Mammalia > Carnivora > Felidae > Panthera > Panthera uncia. The sequence goes on from NW_026057576.1 coordinate 48,693,104, forward strand.
CTGAACTTTCACCCCTTCTTGGCAATAATGAGGCAGAACGCTACAACCCCTGCTGGAGCGATTTCAGACAAGACCTGCTAAAACACAAAATTTAAATAAGACACAGAGTCTCATAATGCCTTAAATGTCCAAGTTTCAACACCAAGATGATACAGATGTTAGAATTCATCTGGCAAGAATTTTGTTTAATATTTATTTATTATGTTTTAGATATAGAGAGAGAGTACGAGTAAGGGAGAGGGGCAGAGGGAGAGAGAGAGAGAGAGGATCTTGAGAAGGCTCCATGCAGAGTGTAGAGCCTGATGTGGGGCTCAATCCCACGACCCTGGGATCATGATGTGAGCTGAAAGCAAGAGTCTGATGCTCAACTGACTGAGCCACCCAGACACCCCTATCTGACAAAAATTTTAAAGCATACATCATAAAAATGTTCCACTGGGGAATTATGAACACACTTGGAACAGATAGAAAAATAGAAAATCACAGGAAAGGACTATGACAAAACATAAAGGAGAACCAAGTAGAAATTTTGGAACTGAAAATTTAATAACCTAAATAAAAAAGCTGAATAGATGAGCTCAATAGTAGAATAGAGAGGATTGGGGTGGGGAAGATCAGTGAATTTGAAGATAGAATATAATGACCTAATCTGCAAAACAGAGAGAAAAAAGTCTGGGGGAGAAAAAAACTTGAACAGACATGGAGAACTGTGAGACTATAACAAAAGATCTGACATTTGTGTCATCAGAGTCCCAGAAAAAGTGGAGAATTAGAAGGCAGAGGTAAAAGGGTGCTTCACCTTTTCAAATTTGGCAAAAGACATAAACCAACAGATTTGAGAAGGTGAGTAAACCCCAAAAGTAAAAATACAAAGGAATCCACACCAAAGCAAACCAGTTAAACTTCTGAAAACTAGAATCAGAACAACACAAATCTTGAAAATAGCAAGAGAGAAATGATCCCTCATCATGGAAGAAAAACAATTGGAATGAAAGTGCATTTCTTTTCAAAAGCCACAGAGGCCATCTCGATGTTTTCAAGAGCTGAAAAAAAATATCTGTTCACACAGATTCCTATAGCTGGCAACAATGTTCTTCAGAAATAAAGCATTCTCAGATGACGATACGAAAGGATTTGTCACCCAGTAGACGACCATAAAAAAATGACTAAAGTAAGATCTCTAAGCAGAAAGAAAATGGTAAAAGAAGGAATCATGAAGGAAGAGAAGGAAGAATAATGGAGAGAGAAAAAATATGGGTAAATACAGTAGACATTCTTCTTTCTCTTGAGTTTTCTCAATAATATTTCACAATTAAAGCAAAAATTGTAACCGTCTGATACAGTTCTCAATTAATATAGAGAAAACCTTTAGAATGATTCTATTACTCAAATTACAGAAATGTGATAAGGTTGTGTAGAAATAAATACACACAGACACAAGTGCATATAAAAGTTGGAAAATCTGAATAATATTAAAATTATATCAATATTAATTACCTGTCTGTGATGTACCATCAGTTATACAAGATGTTATTGTTGAGGGAAACTGGGTGAAGGATACGAGACATCTCTCTGTAGTATTATTATTATCCCAATGGCATATGAATCTACAGTTATCCCCAAATAAAATTTTTTTCACAAAAAATGCCTTCCTGAGGGGTGCCTGGGTGACTCAGTCAGTTGAGCATGCGACTCTTGATCTCAGCTCAGGTCTTAATCTCCAGGTCATAAGTTCAGGCCCCGTGTTGGGCTCTGCAATGGGTATGAAGCCTACTTAAGGGAAAAAAAATGTAATCCTTAGACGGAAACTGCTAAGAGTGTGCCCCCATGACTCCAGAAACAGAGGCAGATATCTACAAAAGATAGGAATGTTAGACTGCAAACACTGCTTATTTTATTTAGTAACCAGTGTGCTAGGTTGGACCAGAAATAAAAGCATCACTTAGAAAAGACAGCTAGAAACTTGGGAAGGATCTTGTAAGGTAGTCACAATCTTACTTACTTCCCAGACTCAGTGATAGAGTCTGATGTTGGCCAGTTCAGAATCTGGACTTTAATTAAAGCATCCAGAATTTATCCATCTCTGCAGACTAAGATCAAGCTAACTCACAAGAGACAAATGTTTGCATGAACAAGAACAAGTAGATATTCTTTCTTGCTGACCCTCTCTCTTCTATCCGCCTCTTTTTCTGGGTGTTCCTCTTCCAAGGCCCTCAAAAAAGTATCCTGTCTTTATTTGGGAAACATATCTCACCAGTTCCTGCTTGAATTCTGTGAGATGAATGCTTCCAACTGAACATTAATGGAGCTTAATGTACTTCACTCGTCCCTGAAGGAGAAAATTGAACTGCAATCCTATGGAGAGAACAAAACGGGTAAAAAATCTGGTTTTAATTTCGTTTAAACTGGACTATAATTTCCATTATAATTGAACTGTAAACTTAAAGTTTAGTACTTATTTCTTCATTAGGAAATAAGTACACCCCGCCCACGTGCACATTCATTTTCTTCAAAGACCATACACTCGAGTTTTATATGAGGAAAGGAAAATTTCTCCCACTAATTTGATTTTGACTTTGCCCGTTAAAAAAACAGCAACCTTTGCACTACTCTTGTTAAGAACATCTGTTTCCTTCCTAGAACTGACTTGTGTTGTGAAGTCCTCAACATTTTATAAATAGCTCCCTCTTTGGCATATGGTGCAAGCCCAATAGGTACTTTATTCTTAATTTCATAGAAAATGGAAGAGATGTGGAAGAAGGATGTATCAAGGGGTACTGGGGTGGCTCAGTCAGTTAAGCATCTGACTCTTAGTTTCAGCTCAGGTCATTATCTCATGGTTTTGTGAGTTTGAGCTCCGTGCTGGGCTCTGCGCTGGCAGCACAGAGCCTACTTGGGATTCTCTCTCTCTCTCCCTCTATCTCTGCCCTTCCCCCACTAGTGCTATCTCTGTCTCTCTCAAAATAAATAATCTTAAAAAAAATAATGTATCCAATTATGTGACCCTCAGACATCCGTTGTTTTCATTTGTGAAGCTTACCACAGCTTTAATTCTTACCCTATACAAGTATTCCTTTTATGTTCTTTTCATTATTGCAATTAATTAGTTAGGTATGGAATAATTATTCTAATTATACTATGCTGGATTACATGCTGGGCCCTAAGATCCTTGAGGGCAGGGACCATGTCTTGCATATCCATCTGTTCCCAAAGCATATCACAGGCAAATAGTAGGAACTCAATAAATATTTGTCAGATGGATGGATGGATGGATAGTTGGATGGATGGTTGGATAGAGAAAAAGATGACAAATGACTTATACTTTCTGTGCCTCAGTGATCCTGTATGTAAAACAGAGTAGTTCTGAAGATTAAACGTGATACCATAATGCACATAGAAGAATATAGACTTCCTTCCTTCCTTCCTTCCTTCCTTCCGCCTTTCCTTTCCTTTCCTTTCCTTTCCTCTTTCCTTTCCTTTCCCTTCTTTTCCTTTCCTTTCCTCCTTCCTTCCTCCTATCCATTCATTTATCTATTCATCTATCCATCATACAGCTATATATTTAAACTGCATCGTAAAATGCAGGGGGATAATTAAGGTCTAGTGAATGTTAAAAGTAACTAGATTCTGTGATTATAAAAAAGTCTTATCATAGCTTGTATAAAACAGTGATAATATGCTTATCATAGTGAACTCATAAAAAGAATGAAGAAGAACCAAATAATTGCCTATGCTACCAAAGCAATTGCTAATAGATTTCTTTTAAGCCTTTATCTATGAATAAGTTGATTAAAGTATCAAATGGAAAGACCATTAAAAAAGCAAGGTCTAAAATAAGCCCTCAAGTAGTTTATTAAAATAAACTCTAAGTAGATGATTAAATTTATCTTAATTAAAGTATCTACTAGTGGTAATATATTTTAAATAGTATTTTCCAATTATAAAAGTGATCTCTGTTATCATAGGGCATTTGGAAAATAAAGAAAAGTTTAAAAAAAGAAAAGACATTTCATAATTTCACTGCAACTTTTTTCTGTGCTTCCATTTTAACACTGTTTCAGATGTACATTGTAAATACTACATTTTCCAAAGTATATAAAATGTTTAATATTTATTGTAATCTAAGTATAAGATAAATATAATGCATATCATTGCAAATAGTACCCCAGCTACTAAACATTTCTGAAATCATTTTATTTGAAGATCTACTCTTTGAACATGGTGTAATTCAGATATCTATTTTATATTGTTAAATTTGTAGCTTTTATATAACTTTTTACTTTCAAAGTTTAAGGGTAAACTTTGATTTAGGCTTTTTTTGTCTCTGATTTTTTCCTTAAATGAAACACTTATACTTTGAATTATAGATCACAGTGTATGAACTATCTTTTTACCCTGGCTTATAAAAATAAATGGTTTTTATAAGTTTAGATATTACAGATGTGTATAAAGTAGAAGATCTTCCTGTAATTTTACCCCACAGCTTTCAAAGCTAACCACTGTTAATAATTTGGTATTATTGTCCTTTTAGATTTTATGTGGGAGTTTGCTTTTCATTTTATTTGTAACTGATTCCTCCTGCACACCAAAATAGAAGGGTAAGTCACCAAGGTATTGCAAAAGTCTTGGGGTGCAGGATATATATATATATTATATATATATATATATATATAATATATATATATATATATTTACGTATAAAAAGTGTATTCATATATACATACTCTTTTTATATTAATAGTAAAAGTATTTACTCCCTTAGCTATGAAGACTAATGATTTGATTTTATTCTTTATACACACTTTCAGAGACTTTTTTTTAGCCTTAACACTATTGTTGAATTGGTTTTTCTTCATGGGAGATTGTGTCCTGGCTACATGACGTAGGAAAAAGACTAAGATAGTAAGATTATTTTCTTCCTTATTCAAAATATGAGTATATACTATTATAAGATATTCTTCCTTGTCAAAATAATTCAGTGTAAGTTTTAAATTAAAAAAATAATTTTAATGTTTTTATTTATTTATTTATTTATTTTGAGACAGAGAGAGACAGAGCATTAGCAGGGAAAGGGCAGAGAGAGAGGGAGACAGAGAATCAGAAGCAGGCTCCAGGCTCTGAGCTGTCAGCACAGAGCCTGACGTGGGGCTCAAACTCACAGACTGTGAGATCATGACCTGAGCTGAAGTCGGATGCCTAACCGACTGAGCTACCCAGGCACCCCTAATTCAGTGTAAGTTTTTATTGAGCAAGAGATTACCTTCACAAAAGCATCTCTTCTGTCAGTGTCTACAGTTCTAATTTCTGTCATTAGCTGCATATTAAAGAAATAATATTTAAAATATCACCTGTTGTCTAATTATATATCATATAGTTTATTTCTCATTAATGATGTTATGTGTTTATATTTTTCTCCTTAATTTTTTCCTCTTAGTCATAATGATTAAAAGATTTATCTATTTCTTTGTTCATTCCAGAGAATCTGGACTCTGTGGATTTGTCATGGTGGCAACAATGAGTTTTTCTTACCTAATTCATTAGTTTTTGCTTTTATCTTCACCTTTTTATCTTTACTATTTCCTTCTTTTATCTCTTTTGTCATCTTTTTAAATTTATAGATCTAACTTTTAGTTCAATTGTTTTAAATATTTCCTATTCATTAATACAAATTTTAAAACCATAAAGTTTCCTCCGGGTTATAGGTTTGCAATGCCCTGAAGGTTTTTGGACATACAGCATTTTCACTGGGGTTCATTCCAAAAGGTCTTTTATTTCATTTCTATTTCCCCTTTAATTGAAGAATTAGCTTAGAGAGTGGTTGGTTTGTCATTATTGTTTCCAACAATTATATTTATAGGACTCTCTTGTCACTGCAACATGTAGGGTTTTTTACTATGAATTTACTGGGTTTTCTGCTTCTACAGTATATGATCAGTTTTTTGTGTACTTTCCATGAATATTTTAAAAATACATATTTCTTGGGGAGCCTGGGTGGCTCAGTCAGTTAAGCATCTGACACTTGACCTTAGCTCAGGTCTTGAACTCAATGGCTTCGTGGGTTCAAGCCCCACATCAGGCTCTGTGCTGACAGCATGGAACCTGGAGCCTGCTTGGGATTCTCTCTCCCCCTCTCTCTCTGCCCCTCCCCCATGTGCGCTGTCTCTGTCTCTCTCAGAATAAATAAATAGGGGCGCCTGGGTGGCTCAGTCGGTTGAGCGTCCGACTTCAGCTCAGGTCACGATCTCACGGTTCGTGAGTTCGAGCCCCGTGTCAGGCTCTGGGCTGATGGCTCAGAGCCTGGAGCCTGCTTCCGATTCTGTGTCTCCCTCTCTCTCTGCCCCTCCCCCATTCATGCTCTGTCTCTCTCTGTCTCAAAAATAAATAAACATTAAAAAAAAAAAAAGAATAAATAAATAAATAAGTAAATAAATAAATAAATAAAAATACTATTTCTTGGGTTTGGATTACAATGTGACTATATTAAAACTACTCTTCCCCTCCCATATTTGTCAACTTTAGTCATTACATTCTGAAAGAGATGTATTAAATCTCTCACTTCCTAAGAAAATGTGTATTAGATAGATAGATGATAGATAATACCAGTGGATATATACCTCAGTTATTATGACCTGTGTTTATAAGAACAAACATCTTTATGTGACTTAAACCATCACCTTCCACTTTTCTGAACCATCACTCTGTTTTTCATATTTGGCAGAGGACCTAGGTTCAAGTTCTGGCTTCTCTGTTGTCATTAGGACTTCAGGCTATTTGATTAAATTCTTTGAGCTTGCGTTTCCTAACTTGTAGAATCAAGATAATAATAGTCCTTCCTACCTTGGTAGATTAATATAAGTGGCAAATGAAAGTCAATAATGTAAAAGTTGTTTAAATTAGAGTTTTTAAAATATAAAACATTATTTTTATTATTATTACTTTGTAAATTTCAGACCTGTGGTTGATATTTCTCTAAGACTGCAATTGGCTGGCTTACACTGGTAAAATATTAAGTTTGGGAAAATTCTACCAAATTTATTCTGAGGAATGAAGTATTTGCTGTGAACCTGGACCAAATTTGTTAAAGCCATTTTTATATAACTTTTCACTAAAAACTCACCTATAATGGATGCTAACTTTTTAGCTTTCTTAAAGAAGTTATTTTATTTATTAAACTGTTTTATTCACCAGAGTATTATGGAAGAAGAGATTAAATGTCACTCTTGAGTTTAAGAACAAATTCTGCTAGTTTTTACAACTAGGGTATTGAATGTGAATCCTCTCCAAAGTTCATTTTATCCCCTAAATTAACTTTAGTGTGTTTGTTTTAGAACATTATGCTCTTATATGTGAGTCAAGGGGCATATGGTCTCTTTATTAGAAAATAAAGAACAGATGTGTGGTTTAGATAAGTACACATAAACATGTGAAGGTCAATGGCAGGTGACTCATCATTTTTACCATATTGTGGAAGGGATATGAATAATTTCCTTAGAGGAAATTTAATCCTTGATACAGTGACATCAAAGAAGCCATTATTTTATTTATTTTACTAGATAAGCATAAAAAGATCTAACAAAACTACCATTTCTTCTTTGAGTTGTTAATAGTTCTCTGGACGTCCAGATGATGGATTTAAGAAAATGCTCTGAAAGCCAATCCAAGTACCAAATGTGCATGTCAAAGGAGGCCCATATTAACTAAGACCAGAAGCCTCTTAAAGATACCTTCCTTTTAATTTCTTTGAATATTCAATTCACTGTACATGAGAAGACAGTGGATAACTTGGCTTAGTAGGATGTTTTAGTTATTTTGTCTTTAAATATCAAAACCTTTTATTGAACTCCCTTGAAATCCAAGGGAAAAAAGAACTAGCTTTTAATAGAAAAAAAAAAAAATGAAGCCATAAGTTCTTGAAAACTCTTGAAATCCCTCTTAATTTTTTTTTTTTTTGCCTTTCTTTGCTAGAAATTTCCATTCTGATCATTTCAAGAGTCTTCTGGATGACAGAACCAGTCTTAAAAAACTGAAAGTTTGCCCTCATTTCACCTTTGGAGAGGATCACATTTATGCTTTCCCAATCAAGGCCAGGTCTTTTCTGGGTCCACAATTATTTCCACAGCTGTTAGGAAACCAGTTAAGACTCTAAATCTTTCAGCCTGGACTCAAGAAACATCCTCCTTATTAGTTTCCTTAGAACCAATTTTTAAGTACATCTAGATAGATAGATAGGTAGATAGATAGACAGATATAGATACAGATATAGATAGATAGATGTAGCAAGAACCACTTCCTTAGACTATTCATCTATTCATTTACCTCTCATTAATGTATGCATTTATTAATTTAATAATCCACCACTTACTTATATGTTAAGGGCCCTGATTGGTACCTAGAGATATGGGGTTATTATTTAAAAGATGTGCTTGGGAGCCCTAGAGGATCTCCAGTTTATAGTGCTGGAGAGAGATGTAAACAATTACAAAAGGACATGATAAGGAGTGAAATGGATGTATTCCCAGGGATTAGGAGAGTCCCGTACAAGAAATGCAGACTTGTACCTGCTTTGGTCACCATTATATTCCAGCACCTGGAACACTGTCTGAGAATGGGGGCATTTGGCAAATATATGGTGAATGCATGGATGGGTGGATGAATGGTAGGGTCAAAGATGGCTCTTTACAAGAAAAATAAATTCATTTGTAGATTGAAGACTATCAAAGTATATATGAAACAGATACTCCCATGTGGATAGCTCAGTATAGACAAATGAAATAGCAGCATATTCAGGGCACAGGCAAATAAGTCAGTATGATAGAAAGAGCTTTTGGTGAAATAGCAAGAAATGAGATGGGGAGGTTAAAAAAAACCTAGAACATACATCGCTAAGAAATATGGTCTTGGCGAGTAATAAAAAGCACAAAGGTTTTAAGCAGGAATTGACATGATCTGATTTGCTAAGTGAGAGGATGAAGCCACAGGGAAGCAAAGACTTTGGGAGTGGCAACAGAGTTGTTGAAATTACAGACTCTTGGATCCAGATTGGTAAAGTATACACTTTCTCCTTTTAGAATTCCATAGGGATTGGAATAACCTTGAAAGGAATTACAGCACAGTGGCTAAGATCAATCATACTGAAGCCCGACTGCATAGGCTTAACTCCTCCCTCTGCCACTTCCTGGCTGTGTGACCTTGAACATGTCGCAGAACCTCTCTGGGCCTCAATTTTCTCATCTGAAAATGGAGATGACAGTCATGGTGCTTGCATCAAAAAGTTGTTTATTATGAGGATTAAATGAGTTAGTATGTAAAGTGCTTAGAAAAGTGGCAATAGTGTTCGTTAAATTAAATTAAAACCTTATATATTGATTCACAACTATTTTGTCTAAAATTGTGCATATGTGTTTTAATTTTCTGTCTTCATTTCTGTAAAACTATACATATATGCTCTTTATTTTCTGTGAATTGAAAGTTTTTTTCTAATTTTCCCTCTAAGATGATAAATATTTGATTCTAAAGTGATAAACCAGTAACGATAAATGAGCCAATAGAACTTGCAAAACTTTGGAGTCTGAAAATCGTATTAAATACTTCCTCCTCACCACGCATGTCAAAGATCTAGAGAGAATTTGTGAGAAAGATCTTGTGGAAAGTGTTAGTGCTGTGCAGCGAATTACCCACCACCATCCAGGAGGAGGAATGGGGTGAGCTACCTCCTTTTCCTCAACTTCCACGGGACCACCTGGAGAGCTTCGACTGTGTTCCCTACAGTTGACAGATTTCACTAACTTCTTGAGTTTGGATCCTTCCCGAGAATTGGAAAGAGACAGAAGACAGGCCGGCCAGCTCTGCCAGCAGCAGAAGTGAGCAAAGGGGCTGCGATCTTGAGTTCGAAGAATGGGTCAGGGCAAAGGCAAGATGACTAGTTCCCAGGCTCAGGACAGAGGCCACAGATAGGAAAGGGCCACAGTGGAGCCTCTGCAGAGGGAAGCTCAAGTTTCCTAGCAACTGTGGAAGGAGAGAAAATGAGGAGACAGAGCAGTGTTCCTCCTGTGCATCTGGGAAACTGCCAGTAAAAGATCTCTAGCAAAGGGGAGGGGGCCCATTTCTAACCCACAAAGTGAGTTTGAACCTAGGCCTGTCTCAGACCTGGCATGAAGATGGTTTATGGGAACAAGAACTTGCCCATCCCCCATACAGTCCCTTGCTCCACACATTCTAACTCGGCTGGATATGGACATGGGGTTACTGAGCTGGGGAAGAGAATCAAGCGGGAGGTAGCCCATGTCCCCCCTTCCCACCCAGCAGAAGTTGGAAGCATTAACTACTAGATATAAGACTGGACATTTTAAGCACCAAAATGAGACAATTTTGTTACGTAAAGTGATCTTAATCATTGGCTGGTGTTCTGCAAAGTCCTGTAACTGTCCTGTTTCATGCATAGGCAGGGGAAAGATCTAGCTCATGCAGCACAATGAGACCAGGGAGAGATGGGAGTATATTTGCTCTGTGAACTGAATCCTACAAACTGAACTTCTTCAGGGTACTGGGTACAATTTTTTTGATTCTGTCTTCTGTTTTAGCCATTCGCACATTGCACTCCAGACCAACCAACTCACTCTATCCGCCAGTCAGTGATTTTATTTCTAGACATTTTCTCATGCATTCTCTCCCAATGGACATGAAAGCACTTATCACATTCAGGACTTCTAACAAATACCCCATTATTCTAGTGTTGCCAACAAACCCTGAGATCAGTAGTTCTCCACCTACCACCTTGGATAGATTTCAGAGAGTCTGAAATTGTCCCCCAATAGTTGGATGAATGTGCAGCTGTACATATTTTCTGGTGGCAGAATTGATAGCTTTTGCCAAATTCTCAAAAGAAGACTAGAAGGAAAACAGAAGGTAGAGAAAATCTGTCTTCATTCATACTTCTCTTATAGCTAAGTTAGAGATATTCGTGTCCGGGTCTGCACAAAATTATGAAGGAAGTACAGTTTACTTCTCTGAACTTATTATCACTAAGGTTCACTGTTCTTTCTTGCTTTTTGTCTCTCTGGTAAGTATTAGTACGGGGCATATATTCCTTAAGTTGCTGATGTACCTCTTCCCCAGAAATCTCACGTAAGCATTTGGTTCTCACAGATCACGTTTATGATGTAGTACACAGGAGGGGCACCTGGGCATCTCAGTCAGTTGGTCATCCAACTTTGGCTCAGGTCTTGATCTCACGGTTCTAGGGTTCAAGTCCCATGTCAGGCTCTGCACTGGCAGCTCAGAGCCTGGAGCCTGCTTCAGATTCTGTGTCTCCCTCTCTCTCTGCCCCTCCCTGCTCGTGCTCTCTCTCCCTCTCTCTTCCAAAAATAAATAAATAAACATTAAAAAAATATATGTAGTATGCAGGAGGGGAAACTTTCTTGGGTGCTGGTGGAGATTTCTTAACCCCTGACGTCACATTATGCAGACTGTGTGTAATGGCAATGTACAGAATATATTTATATTTCAGGTGTTATTACAAACATACATGCACATCAAGTTTTTAAATGTATATGTGTTCTTGTCCATTTCTTCAAGAATCATACGTGGTGTTCAGTACAGAGTTGCTGAGTAAATGCTTGATTATGGGGATGGTTTCCAGAAATTGAGCCTAATGAATGGCAGTGATTGTCTGATCCCCACTGGTGATGGATCCCTCCATTTCTCCCTCTCTCCTGGTTCCTTTACTTATTTTTTAATGTTTATTTTTGAAAGAGACAGAGACAGAGCATGAGTGGGGAGGGGCAGAGAGAAAGGGAGACACAGAATCTGAGGAAGGTCCAGGCTTGGAGTTATCAGCACAGAGTCTGACGCAGGGCTCAAACCCCCAAACCGGGAGACTGTGACCCGAGCCAAACTCAGATGCTCGACCAACTGAGCCACCCAGGTATCCCTCTCCTGGTTCCTTTAAGTTGTTATTCTGAAACTTCCTTCCTCTCTTCTTCATTTTGCCCTTCTCTATGATTCTAATTGTTTTTCAGAGTTGGCAGCAGTCATCCATGGTGGCCTTTGGCTGTGAATCAAAATTATAACAGTTCTCAAGGTGCTTCATGCTCAATTTCTGACCCTTTTCCCCCACAGAAAAACAAAAGAGGTGACTTCCTCTCATTTAATAAGCACCATCTGAATCTCTTAGCTTCAATTCATAATTTTACATTAATGCCAATAAATATCTGTTAATGTGGGTGAGGGTTTCTGGAGGGAACAGAGTAGTAATCTCAAGTGATTATTTATAGATTTCCAGATGTTTTTCTGACTCCTTGGCCTCCTTGTGGGGTGTAAGGTTACAGCACTGACGTGGCCCACTTCCCAGTAGTACAGGTCCCCTCCTCTCATGGAGAAAAATATCCCTTCTGCTCCACTGAGGATTCCTTTCAAATCCACAAATAGATGTTTCACGTGGACAAGGTGTGGAGAAAATGGAGAAAGAAAAGAAACCAGGAAGAAGCTAGAGAAAAGTTGGATTTGAATTGTGAATCAAATATTGAGTCCTCAACTTAATTTGTAGAAAGTGTCTCTTGATCTGTTAAAATCAATGTTTTAAAAATGCTAACTAGAGGAAGTGCAGGAATTAGTATCTTATCACTAGCTAGGTAACAGATTGATAGGATTGGTTTGGGGACCACAAGACTGAGTGAACAGAAGTGGTAAAACCAAGACTTTCAACCTGACTCGATGTCCTATAGGACTTGGCGTATTGGAGAAGTGCGGCCACTGAGGTATATGGCTGTGCACAGCCCCACAGCTGGGGTCAGGCTCTTTTTCCCCGGCCCCCTGCTTTCTTGGTTGGAATAAACCTTTTCCTTGCCTCTGGGGGAGAGCCCTTAGTGCAAACCTGCCTGGTTTCCTCCCTGCCTGGCCTCTAGACTGATCATCTTTTTATACTTTCTGGATACTTGAACTCAGGACTAGTTTTCTTTCTGTCTAAATGGTATTTTTATACACGGTGTTGGCTAAGGTTCAAGGTTCATTTTTTCCTATAAAGATACCTAGTTGTTCAACCACAATGGTTGAAAAGAGAAGCTCTTGTTTTCCCAAAAGGAATATACATGTTTTGCTTTTAATTTCAATAATACATGAACTTTGCACAAAATTCAGTGCTATAGAGAAAGTTAATGATCCCCTAACATCTCTCTTGCAAGAGATAGCCACTGTCAATGTTTTTCATATATGCTACAGACTGCATTATTTATGTATTTATTTATATAATACGTGTACACACACACATAGGCACACACATGCGCACACACACAGACACACACATGCAAGACAATATTGCCTAGTGGTTATAGAATCCAGAGACAAGTTGTTCAGATTCAAATCTCATCTGTAAACTTGCAAGTAACTTAATCTCCCTGAGCTTCTCTTTTCCTATCTGTAATCAAGAAAATAATATCTACTTCCTAAGGTTGTTTTTAGGAAAAGCCCTTTGGAAATGCCTAATACATGGTAAAGAATGTGTTAGTATTAGCTATTATGCTATAAGATGTTCTTTAACTGCTTTGTCACTTATTAATAATTCATAGAACTCTTCCCATAATATTTTAGGGGTATTTGTCTTATTTTTTAAAATACCTATTCTGTCCTATATCTTACCCTATTCTATTTATTCTAAAAAGCCTATTCCATGTTTTATTCAATGTCCATCTCTAGCATTTAGGTGCAGCATCGAGACCAGCACCATATTGTCTTAATTACTATGCCTTTTTACTATGTTTTAATACCACACATTCTTTTTAACATTTAAGTATTCTAATATAGTATTTCTTTCCTTTGCAATTATGTTGATCATTTTTCTTTTTAGTGATTACATCCTAGGCAAGGATTTGGTAAATATTAATTAATATTTTCTTCATTATGAGAATACATTTTAAGTTTCTTAGGAAAAACGTATACCAGCATTAAGTTTCTAAATATTCCAACTATATACTATTTGAAAGAAGTACCTAAAACAAAATGTTTCAGAAATTTAAAAATAAAAGGAAAGAAGAATGTATGTTTTTGTTTTGTTTTGTTTTGTTTTTTAATTAGCAGAGGGGCACCTGGGTGGCTCAGTCAGTTGAGCATCCAACTCTTGATTTCAGCTCAGGTCATGATTCCAGGATTGTGGGATCAAGCCCTGCATCAGACCCTGCGTTGAGCATGGAGCCTGCTTAGGATTCTCTCTCTCTCCCCATCTCTCTCTTTCCCTCTGCCCCTCTCCCCTGCTCGTGCTCTCTCTTTCTCTTTCTAAAAAAAATAATAAATAAACAAATAGATAGATAGATACTAGCAGTGAATAAAGTAAAATTGATGCTGAATTCATTGAATAGGATAAAGAGAATAATTTTATGTCAATAAATGCCTCTAACATACAATAAGAGTAAAATTAATTGGATCATGTGGAGCACTTATGTAGAGATGGAAAAAGAAAACAATTCTGCAAAGGGAAGGAAGGGGGGTAGTAAATATATGGCCACTGAAAGAATCAGTATGAGTTCTCTAGCCGGTTGAATTGGTGCCTAATCATGATAGCTACTTCGCATGTTACCAGAATTCAAGGTGGGAATGTGCTGTTGCAAAGAGTAACGTGATGTATAAAATCCCCAATCACTATTCCTCCCTGTATGATATTCTTGGAAATTAAAAAAAATACACACACTCAGGAAAAGATTTCAGAAGAGAGAAGAAGACTGCTTTGCCTGGGAAAAAAAAAATGGAGCTGCTTTTCTGTAATTCCTTGTGATTTGAGAGCAAATCACCAGCTGTTCAAAGTCTGAAAATGAAGAACCTCCAGGAATGTCCTCGGCCTGTCGGGAGGATGATGGCTCAGCAATGCTGCTCGCAGACCAGGAGACCTCTGTCTGCTTTGCAACCTTCCCCAAAGTCTAGAAATGGTATCAACATAAAACCAGTGACAGCACATGGTCAGACCTTTACTGAGGAAATGTGGCTGTGCGTACTAGCTGGTATTCTTGGTAACTAAATGTCTTTGGAAATCATTCCCCAAGAGTTCTAAGAAGAGATTGGGTCATTCTCTTATCTTTTCCATGTGGCAACATTCCCAAGGGTGCTATGAGAGAAGAAATATTATAGTAAAAGTAATTTTCTAAACAATACTCTGAAGGACATCAGGGCAAGGGCATACTTAACAAAAGTGTTTCTTGCCTTCTAATGTAAAGTTGAAATTTAGGCCTATATTTTCAGGATGGCTTAACAGGGAAAGACCTATAGTCTTACAGAGTACAGAATACACTCAAATGTCCTCCCCCCCCCCCACCCCCCCGCTTTCCAATAAGAAAGCAGAACTCCAGCCTGATGGAACAGTTAAATTTGAAAACAGACTATTTTAAATGGAGCTTTCCTTCTTCATTACCCTGCTAATGAAAAACAGTAAGCATAGGTAACCACAATTTGTACGTAGAAGATAATTAAAATGTTCATGGATTCATACTACATCCAGTAAATATGCCTTTAAATATTTTACTTATTTCTTTCTCTCTCTCTCTCTCTCTCTCTGTCTGTCTCTCTCTCTCTCCCTCTCTTTTGCCTTTCTCCTTTGGAAAAAATCAGTTTCCAATTACTGAACCCATATTTAGGCAAATTCAATTAATCTATATATAGTTTGGATGCAGTAGGAGAACCCCCACCCTGGAGAGATTTGAATGCTAAAGCCATTTAGGAGAAAAGTCTCCATTTAGTTTCTCTTTAAATATAAGTCTTTATGTTTACCATGACTGATGAGCTTTTTATCGAAAAGGCGGGTGCTTCCAGGTAAGGAAATTCCACATAAAGTCACAGAAATCTGAGAAGGGAGGTTGAAAGCAGGGAACTGAATGAGGAAGGTAATAGAGTGAGGAAGGTAATATCAGAGTCCCCTACTGATGAAAACGTGCCCAGGAATCACCTGTTTAGATGCTCAGAATCCCGCAACCCTGGAGTGTCCCGGGAGCAACAGTTACAAATCCAGTCCAAAACAGAGTAAATTAGTAACCCTTAGTGCAAATAGCGCCAGCGGAAGAATTAACATAACTTGAGCCAAACTGTTGTGCTTTCAGCAAACTGGCAAAAATCAAGACTGCCCCTCACATGCAAACCAGACAACTTCCTCTTGCCTCTTGATAAATGTGCAATAACTTAAAGCTCACAAAACCACATATCAGTATTGAGATAAGCAAACTTTCTAGCCTGAAGTGTCTACAGTTGCACCTTTAAAGACAGACTTCAAGATTTGCTGGGGTTTTTCCCCCTTTTTTTAGTTATCACTATGAAACAGAAACGTTTGCTGAGTTAAAGGTACTGTATGTGACTTCATCTCATTAGTCATCTCAGCACCTGCCTCATCCGATGTCAGCACAGGATTCTGCTCTTCCTCGCCCTTTCATCTGCGACAGAATTTCAGCCAACAATCAAGAACACAACGTGGTTCTTGGCAACCCCAAGGCCCAGATGCTGAATAATTTTTTACAGTTAACTCATTACTAATGGTATTCTCATACCCACACTTTTGAGGCAGCCTGTGACCGTGAAACCCGCTCACGGATAGTTAATTATTGTCTTTCCAAATTCGTAAAGTTGCAGCGGAAGTAGCTGCGTGCAGGAAGAGTTCAGATCACGCTGACTACGCAGCTTACGTGGTGAGACTCCCAACTCGGTGCTTTTATGGCAAACAGGTGATTATTTCTCAAGTACGTATGCCATGAGCACTCGTGTAAGCAATGCTCTGCTTCTTGAGAGAAATAAAATATTTTCTCTAGAACTGAAACTTCTTTAGAACAGCAAGTAAAAAGCAATCATGTTTTTGAGCTATCGTTCCTCGTTTGTTTATTCTTCTAACTGGGTTTACGATGCTACCTTAAGCGAGTGAATTAAAATGCTTTATGCTTCCATAATACCTTCGTTTCAATGACTTTAAAGTGGGAACATACTGTGCGCTGACAACCTACAGAGGCAGAGTAATATAAGTAAATGATTACTCGGTCTGAAAGGCAAACTGAGGCAAAGGGAGAATTTAATCAGTGCTACACATTAACTTGGAGGACTGTTCATAATTATTGCAATTAAGACATTTTACCCTCCCAACAAGATGACAAATACTGTAGTAACTGCTGATAACTCAGTGCAGTCTCTCTCCCTTTGGTGTCTGGAATGCAGCACCAGAACTCTCCACGACACAGCCCCCGGGGCACCGACGCAGCCCCAGCAAGCCACGGGACCTGGCAATTGCACCGGGACCTATTTGCTCTCTCCCTGTCGTGTTCGTGCCCACAAAGAAGGAGGGTGCCATGTTTTTCAGTTGTTCAGACACTTGTTTATGATCGGCCACTAGACGGTACCTATGAATTGACACTCGTCCATGATGTTGACTTTTTAATTGATTTGAGGGATCTGAAAACAGTTGAATTGTTGAACTGTCAGATATAACATAAGTGATTTATTCCCAATGTCTCTGTGACCAAGATCAAAACAGAGCCAAGGAGCCTTTTCTTCTGTTGTGACTTAAAGCATTTAATGGTTCAAACGGTGAGTCTTAAGCCACTCTCTCGTTAATGCTTTCTTTCTCTTTTATGACTGTCAGTGTCCCAGAAATAATCGAGCAGATCGTCGGATGAATTCGATGAGCTCCCTTAGTTGTGTAGTGCATCAGAATAGCTTCTACCTCCCTCTTCCTTGCTTATCCCAATTTAGCATCATCAATATTTTTAATAGTGAGTCTATGAGTGAGTAACTCTATAGACCTGTTACTTTAAAGTCTTGGGCTATGATAGTAGTATGGTCTAGGGCAGCCTCCAGGACCCGACTACTTGGGTCTGAATTCTGCTGTCGCTTAACAGCTGTGTAAACAAGTTACCTAATGGAGATAATAATAGTACACATCTTGTTGGGTTGTTCTGAGAATTAATTGTATTAATATGTGTAAAGAGTTTCGAAGAGCCTGGCACATAGTAAACACCACGGAAGTGCTAGCTATTATTAGTTTGCACCTCTAATTCCACTCACTTCTAGCCTCTCACCAGAGAACCACCAATCATAAGGAACAGTTGCTCACACTCAAGGAGAATGTGGAAATGGATCAATGATGAAAATAAATCCACCCCCACTTGCAGAACAATAGAATAACCTCTTTAGTGATGGTGACCTGAAGCATTGCCATTACTTGCACATGTACGTTTGCACACTTACATTAATCGTGCATGTGTATGTTCACATGTGATGAAGATAGAACTTGACAAGTAGGAGCTAAAATGCCAATTAAATTTTTTAAACATCTGTCTTCATAGAAAATTTTTTTAAATAATTCTATCTTTTTTAGAAGTTTATTTATTTTGAGAGAGAGAGAGAGAGAGAGAGAGAGAGAGAGCATGAATGGGGGAGGGGCAGAGAGAATCCCAAGAAGGCTCCACGCTATCAGCACAGAGCCTGACACAAGGCTCAAATTCACAAACTGTGAGATCAAGACCTGAGCTGAAGTCCAGAGTCCGTTGCTTAACCAACTGAGCCACCCAGATGTCCCAACAATTCTAACTTTTAAATCTGGGTAGAAAAGTTGATATTTTCTTTTTAAAATGGTTTGCATTTTTGCATATGTGCAAGTGATATATTTTGCATGTATACATTTATATGTATGCAAAATATTTGCATCATCTTTGTACATGTCACAGTAATCATGATTCTTTCAATGTAATTTCATCAACATTTTTGGAATTAAACTTTTCAGTTTAAAATTGTCACTGAACTGAATTGTTTGTGAAATTATAGTCTGAATTTATGATTTATATAGCCTAGCCTCTTAAGAGCAACATCAAATTAGGAAGTGAAATAATACAATCTTTTTGAAATATACATAATCCACAAATGAAAGAAGAATTAAGGTTACAATGCCCGAATTAAAACAATATATACCATCCAGTTAACGTTTAGGAAAACTGGCTCACTTCACAACTAGTTATAATTCTACGAGGGAATTGGTGACCTTATTTGATTTTCAAAATAGCCCTTGACCTAATTCCATTTATTTTAAACTACATTTTGAAAAGGGGACATTGTGAACAAAAAGAATTAGCATTACACTATTTTCTAAAAGAAAAACAAACTACTGAAACAGTGATTTTTTTTTCCACACATGTACTCGTTTTTCAAAATTTAAGGTGTTTTTTAATACCACATTTCCTAGTTAAAATGAATTCCATTAGTTTTGGGAAATGTAATGCCAAACTTAAAAATTATACAAGCATTATTCATCCAAGCCATCAAAGATAGGTTAAAAAGAGGGGGCGCCTGTGTGACTCAGTTGGTTGAGCGTCCAACTTCAGCTCAGGTCATGATCTCACGGTTCATGAGTTTGAGCCCCGCGCCGGGCTCTGTGCTGACAGCTCAGAGCCTAGAGCCTGCTTTGGATTCTCTGTCTCCCTCTTTCTCTGCTCCTAACCCACTTGCATTCTGTCTCTGTCTGTCTCAAAAATAAATAAACATTAAAGAAATTAAAAAATAAAAAAAAGAAATAACGAGCCTAAAATGGAAGTCACTTGTGCTAAGCCCAACAAGATTTAATACCTATCCTAACTTCAGAATCAACCCTCCTCAGAAATGCAGTTCTCACC
Source organism: Panthera uncia (assembly GCF_023721935.1). Lineage (NCBI taxonomy): Eukaryota > Metazoa > Chordata > Mammalia > Carnivora > Felidae > Panthera > Panthera uncia. The sequence continues at coordinate 48,712,720 of NW_026057576.1, forward strand.
CATCAGTCTGCAATTTTCTGATTGGGACCAATGCTGTAATCTGCCACACAAGTCCATTGATCCCCCAAAGGAAGATGTAGTAATCCCACTAACAGTCTTTGGTCCCACCAAGGAAGATGACCTCACCCAAAACAATTCTTTTTTTGTGACTTCCTTGTCCTACCTTTAAAAACCTTTCCCTTTCTGTAACCATCTAGAGTGGTTTTGTATTTCTAGGTGAGATGCTGCCTGATTCACAAATCCTTCAATAAAGTAATTAGATCTTTAAATTTAATTTCATTGAATTTTTGTTATTTAACATATTTATACATAAAATTGTACAATCTGGAGATTAAGTTTACTTTCCGTTATTTTAATTCTTCTAGTTACAGTTTTCATACACATTTAGAAGTACTTTCTTTGGGGGTGCCTGGATGGCTCAGTTGGTTAAGTGTCTGACTCTTGATTTTGCTCAGGTCATGATCTCATGGTTCCTGAGATCAAGCCCCACGTCGGGCTCTGTGCTGACAGACAGGGGCTCTGCCCCTCCCCTGTTCATGCTCTCTCTCTCCCTCTCAAAATAAATAAACATTAAAAAAAGAAATATTTACTTTGCTCTAATTCTCATATTATCAGGAAGGAAGAATTTCCTCAGCTTTTCCAGATCCTTTTGGCAAGACTAAGAATCAAACTGACATGAGAAAGATTAACAAGAGAAAATCAAATTTAATTTTGTATGCACATGGAATTCACACAGCCATGAAAATTCCTAAGACAGTCAGGCAAAATGAGGTATCAATAAGATTATCCTATAATTTTCATCAATTAAAAACCTTTCAAACTATATGATCTTTATCAGAAATAGACATATTTCTATTAGTCATGCAGTCATACATGTATTTCAATTAAACAGAAATATATTTTATAAAAGCATAATACAATTTCACTTCTAGTTGGGGTGTTTTAATTTTGGAGGTTGTATTTAATGGGTTAATCTAATTTGTGATTTTTCCACTATCACACCAAATAATTTGCATTCATTCATTTGATAGCTACAAACTAGGGTCATTGTTTTTCAACCTTGAGGTGGCAAAACAGCAGGACAACCAATTATTTTTCAAATGAAGAGTGCCTCATTAAATTAATATATCATAAAAGAATTCAAGTGCAAAGTGGATTTTTACAAACATGTCATATATATTTAAAACCAAAACACCAAGTCATTTAGAGCATTCTGACAAACTAGAAAAATAAAATCTTTAAAAAACTGCTCATAGGATTTTCATACTTAAAATTAGTTTTCAAAGGCTTTTCATTTATCACTGTTTAGGTTGAAATACAGTGATTCCTTTTACTATAGTCTTAAAGTGAACTAATTGGCAATTCCTTGGTTGGAGGCGAATGCCATGTTCTTAACCTCCCTGTTCCTCAAGAGCCAGAGTTTGTTGGGAGTCCTTCTCCCTACAAACTTATCCTAAACCAGAAAACATTTACACAGCACCCAACTTCTTCTGATTTGACTTCATCTTCTTCATAACCTGTCAAATCACACTGTTGCCCAAAATCCAACTTTCTGTAATATCATTGTTCACATACTGGTCATTCTACCCACCTTGCCTCGTCTTTAAATTGTATTATCATACCATTAAAAATTGGTATGAAATGGCGAGAGATCTGTCCATGCCAGCTCAACACTCTTGAAAAGTCCCTCCCTACACCTGGCTTAGATTTCTTATGTTCTTGATATAAAAAGCACCTGCTGCTACATTCAGGTGCTCAGGAAGATTTTTGAAGGTCCGCATCTCTTTCTATTCAGAAGCCCATAGGGCCGGTCTGATTACCCTTCGTTTCTATACTATTGCCTCATGATTGATTCTCTCTCTCCACACACGTATTCGGCAGCCTCGACTCTCCCTCATCCCTGCTTCCATAATGCAATATTATGATTTATAAATCACATGACAAAATATATTTCTCTTCTATATTTGGACTTTGTCCATGGTTCCTGGCTCACAGCTCCCAAAACCCTTGAACTTTCCTGAACAATACGAGCAATGGAAGCACCTAGCATCTTTTGTTATATATGGTCTCTGGTCCTCAGTTCTTGAAAACTTCAGAACCATATAGGTGAAATGAATGTCTTGTTATTCATAACAACCCTTTCTACCACAACTGGGTCTATGTTAATGAAAGTGACTTTTCAAAGCATCTAAGGATGGGGGCTGTTTGCCAGGGGAACTGACCACAAGTACAGAGTACAAATTTTCAGTCCCATCCTTGATTCCTGGGGAGGGGAGAGGACCCAGAGGTTGAATCCCTCACTAATGGACAACGAGCTAATCAATCATGCTGATGTAATGAAGCCTCCATAAAAACCCAAAAGGAAAGTCCAGAGAGCTTCCAGTTTGAGAAACTAGAATACTTCCACATGTCACTGTGCTGGTCCCCAAACTCCACAAAGACAACAGCTCCTTTGTTTGGAACCTTGCCCTATGTATCTCTTCACCTGGCTGTTGATTTAATATCCGTTGTAATAAATTGTTAATCTAGTGAGTATGTGGGTTTCCTGGGTTCTGTGAGTCGTTCTAGCAAATTAACTGTCCCCACAGAGAGGGTTGTGGCATACCTCTGGTATAGACAGCTGGTAGGAAACACAGGTAATAACCCGGACTTGGAATTGGCATCTTTAGTTGGAGGAAACTGTTGGAACCTCCAGTGTGCTGACAGTTGTTCAGAATCACAGGTAACCTGGGTCTGTGATCAGCGTCTAAATTGGAAAGAAGTATTGTGGGACTGAACCCTTTACCGGTGTGATCCGACTCTATCTCCAGGTAGATAGTGTCAGAATTGGGCTAAAGTCTTGGGCACCAGCTGGTATCCAAGCATTACTTGTTGGTATAGAGAAGCCTGCACACAAATATGTTGGGATTGGGTTCAGGAACCTAATTTACACAAGTACATTGGATTATCTATCATTTCCCGAGTTTTGTGGGGATCAAGCAAGGTAAATCAGGTCATTTCTTGACCTTTTTTGTATAAACCTGGGAATTAGATTTCTTGCTTCTGCTGAATTAGTGCTTTTGTGAGACTTTCCAGTTTCTCATTTTTTTTGTTGTTTTTTTTTTTCTCCTGTCCCATTGCTTCATGGTGCAAGCAACCCAGGGCTGTTATAACAAGATACCATAAATGTGGTCGCTTAAAACACCAGAAACTCATTCCCTCACAGTTTTGAAAGCTAGAAATTCGAGATTAAGTTGTTAATAGTGGCATTCTCTCCCCGAAACCTCCAGGGGAGGGTTTTTCCTTGACTCTTCCAGTTTCTGTTGGTCCTGGGAAGTCCTCAGTTTGTAGCTGTATTACAGCAACCTCAGCCTAGACCTTTTGGTGGTGTCTCCCTGTGTGTGTCTTCACATGGCCATCTTCTCTCCATGTCTCTGTCTTCTTAAAAGGATACCAGTCATACTGGGCTAAGGGCCCACCTTACCCCAGTATCACTTCATGTTAAATAATCACATTGGCAATGACCTTATTTCCAAGTAAGATTATTTTGGAAGCTACTGGAGGTGAGGACTTCAATATATCTTCTTTAGAGGACACAATTCAACCTGTAACGTTCTTCCTAGTCTGCTTACGCTTTCAAAAAAAATGTTCTTTACTCTACGTTTAGTGCAGTTTCAGGAGAAAACAAACGTCTTATATGACCACTTGATGGTGTGATTGAATAACAGCAGTGCTCTCTTGAACTCTGAGCCCATAAACTAAAAATGTATAGCTTTTTATTGAATTCCAGTCTCCTAAACATCTTCTCCTCCCTACTTCTACCTATAACATCAGCTCTCAAAATATTGCTAGTTATACATAATTGTTACGGGCACTTGGATTTCATTCCATTAATGTTGATTTGTACTCATACAGAAGTGGAACAACAACTAACATAACACAGAGTCATACGGAATTTTTCAAATTGATTTTACCACTACTCTTTCCAAAGAAAATGTTTGAGATGGCCATAATGTAGCACAGACTCCAAGTTTTCAGAGGGAAGACAAATTTTGTGTTAATGTAATAGAATTTTGATCTAGCAAATCACTGACTTAAATGCTGCTCTTGTTCCATGCCCCTCTCTTAGTCTAGGTAGTGAGAAGGACTGGTCTGTAAGTAATGATATATAACAGAGGCATGGGAGAAGTAATAGCACAAAAGTGCTCACATTATAAAGAAGCTTTAACATCAAATATAGGTGATGGAAAAGATATTTAAGCACACCATGAGTATAAATGCTGCTAATGATGGGTCACTTCTTCAATGGCTCTATTCCAAAGTGTATCACCGCATTAATCAAATACTTGGTATTATCTGCACACTGATTATTACTAAGAGACTAGTATGTCAAAATAAGACCTTACTGTAGTTATTAATGAATCTCCTGGCTAAAGTGGCACTTCAGTAAATTACCTCTGAGAAGTAACGCTATAGTCAAAGAAGACTCATGGCTGACTCAGCGCCAGCTCCTTGGTGACATTTGGGAAGATAGCTCACAAATGTTATAAAGATTAGATATTTACACAAAATAACAAATATAAAACTGGCTTGTGTGTTGCCTACATGAAATAAGTGCTCATTAAGAGCTATCACTTTAGGGGCACCTGGGTGACTCCATTTGTTGAGTGTCCAACTCCTGATTTCAGCTCAGGTCATTATCCCAGGGTTGTGGGATGGAGTCCCACATCAGGCTCGGCGCGGAGAGTGGAGCCTGATCGGTATTCTCTCTGTCTTTCCCTCTGTCCCTCTCGCCTACTTGTGCTTTCTTTCTCTCTCTAAAATAAAAACTAAAATAAACTAAAAGAGCTATCACTTTTTATAACATTCAGCTGAGTGCCAGGCACAGTTCTGTGCACTTTTCTGAATACTTTTGTATATTTAATTTTTTTATCCTTTGTATACCACATATGTTCACATTCAAAAGTGATGAAATTGAAACTACCACTACATGCATCATTTTGAGAAATTTATAATTATATATTTTAGATACATGTAAATGAAATAATTGTAAATAGCATTAGTCCAACTACATCTTGAAAAGATTTTTGCCAAAGCATTCTCTCTCTCCCTCTCTCTCTCTCTCTATATATATATATAGAGAGAGAGAGAGAGGGAGAGAGAGTTGTCTTTCTTACTTTTAAGGGATTTCAGAAAAAGTGATGTTTCTTTAGCAATGTTCTATTGATTCGTGATTCTTAATCTTTAGCATGCATCAGAATCACCTGGAGGGCTTGTTAAAATAGTTTCTATTTCATTAGTTCTACAGTAGGGCTCAAAAAACTGTATTTTTAGTAAGTTCTCATAACACGTTCCCAAATGAAGCTGTTGGTCTAATGACAGCAATTTAAGAATCATTGCTTATAGGTCAATGATTATCAGGAGGCAAGGAATTCTTCCTTAATTCTAAATGTCTCTCTGACTCATGTTCTAAACTTATATCTAAGAAAAAAATAATACGTTTGAATGACTCCCACCTGTAAGCTCTCTGATTTATTTTGAAATATTGAAACTAAAATCTGTATGGCTATTGAGGAAAGCCTGAAACTCGATGACAATTCCCATTCCCAAAGTATGGAAGATCTCAATACAGGCCCAATTATAAATAGTCCCATGACATGAATTTTGAACATCAAGGGAAGCAAGAAGTTCTTTGCAGCCAAGAGGAATCAATCCTGCTTTGTTCTGGATAGACAGTACATCCATTCAGGAACGTTATCCCTGAACATATTAGTATTTGATTTACAACTGATACCGGCAGGTACATTTGGATCATCCCAGGCGAATCATCTAAATTAAAGCTGTACAAATCCCATTGTGTACTTTTAAAATTTGTTCTCAGTAACATATGGATTACTTTCTTGTAAAGAATATGTTTTACTAGGGGCGCCTGGGTGGCACAGTCGGTTAGGCGTCCGGCTTCGGCTCAGGCCATGATCTCACAGTTGGTGAGTTCAAGCCCCGCGTTGGGCTCTGTGCTGACAGCTCAGAGCCTGAAGCCTGCTTCCGATTCTGTGTCTCCGTCTCTCTCTGACCCTCCCCCACTCACACTCTGTCTCTGTCTGTCTCTCTCTCAAGAATAAAGATTAGGGGCGCCTGGGTGGCTCAGTCGGTTGAGCGTCTGACTTCGGCTCAGGTCACGATCTCGCGGTCCATGGGTTCGAGCCCTGCGTCAGGCTCTGGGCTGAGGGCTCAGAGCCTGGAGCCTTCTGATTCTGTGTCTCCCTCTCTCTCTCTGCCCCTCCCCTGTTCATGCTCTGTCTCTCTCTGTCTCAAAAATAAATAAATGTTAAAAAAAATTAAAAGAATAAAGATTTAAAAAAAGTTTAGAAAAGAATATGTTTTACTATTCAAAAAACTTAGGCTGTAATTGATTCATCATTGTACACAAAATATATTTTTCACTGAAGTAGAGTCAAATTTCAAAGCTGTTTCATTTTCTAACCCCAAATTTGATAAGATAGAGGTAAAAAAGAGAAGGCACAGTATTTGTCTTTGCCAAGAAGTCAAGCATTCAGCTTAGGACCATCACTGAAAGAGCCGGCAGCCACACATCACATGCATGAAGCAAATTTTCTGTTCTAAAAAATTGACATTTTTATCTGTAAGGGTAAAATAGGATGAAAATTCACATATGGTAAGAGTGCAAAGAACAAAAAGTTCCTTTCCCTATTGTTCAAAACATATTTCATTTTGTTCCTGAGTGCCTTTCCCTCTGATGACAGGCTTAGAAGAATGATTTAAACTTCATAACTAAAACGAACTTGCTCTCTTTTGGCTAAATATGGGGCCAGGTCAAAGTTTAATCTCCCTCCCAGGCTCTTTCTCCTCAAGGGGTCTCCCAGCCCTGCCTGGCAGAGGAAAGCTAGTGTTCTCATGGCCTGGGATTATCAGAGGTTCAGATGCTCTCCTGAATGAACTTGTTTTGCCAGGCTTGTCTCTGGGCCCCTGCTCACAACCCCTAATAACAGCGTGTCCGTGGCTGATATAAATTGTGAATGACTTCCGTGGCCAGGAAACGGCAGGGTAACTGCCTCCAAAGGCATCAACCCCCTCTCGTTGTTGGCCAGCCTCCCCTCACTGGCACTGCAGAATTCCGCACATGTAGCCACAACTGTTTTATAGCAGCTTTCAGCCTCATTTTATCCTCCTTGATCTTGTATAAAGGCCTCAGGCTATGAAGGCGTCTGTGGAAGCGACACATTTCACTGAGAGCCGAGATTCACTCTGTGCATCATCTCGAATCCTTCTCTCTCCTAAACATGCCACACCACCGCTTCCTTCGCCTGCAGAAGCTCTGAGTGGGATGCCAGAGAGGAGGCTCCCTGAGAGGCTAACCTCCTCCCTGAGATTCCTAACTGCCCCCCGGACTTTCTCCTTAGGGCTGTGAGGGCTGCTGCTTTCCTGAGGGGCAAGAAACAGGTGCATCTTGTCCTCATTTTCTCTGAGTCTTGGACTTCTCCACACTTCACCGTTACAAAAACTCCTCGTGAACATTGGCTAAGAGTAGAACTTAAGTGTTCTCACCAAACGAAAACATGCAATTTTTAAAAAATGATTTTTTTCTCCTTTTTTTAAAGTGTATTTATCTATTTCAAGGGGAGGAGGGGGAGAGAGAGAGGGAGAGAGAGAATCCCAAGCAGGCTCCGTGCTGTCAGGGGCTCAATCCCATGAACCGTGAGATCATGTCCTGAGCTGAAACCAAGAGTGGGGCACTTAACCAACTGAGCCACCAGGTGCCCCTACTTTCTTTTCTTTTTTAAAAAGACACTTCATGTTTAACCTGGGCATATCTTGAGTTCTGACTAGCTATGGCTTAAAATCTCAGTTCAGGTCACCATCTTTTCTCTTGACATGCAAAGGAAAGCTTTTAAAATTTAGGCAAGTTTTTTCTTCTAACACAGCAAGGCTCAGAACTATTGCCTGTTGTTGGGCTGTAAGATCCACTTTCGTCCGTGTGAAGTTGAAATTAACTATTTTTGCCTTCACTAATTATTATGATCCTTATCTTCCTGAGATAATAGATACCTCTGGCTGAAAGGGGGGGAAAAAGATCAAATTCAAATGGGTATGAAAAGAAAAAGTGCATTAATTTTTTAAATTCCCTATTGAACTGACAATGTTGTAGGAATATTTTATTAAAAAACAATGAGGCCAGGGACACACAGAGGTAGGATCACCATCATCTGAAGACTGCTTTTAGCCCTTCAGGGTAAGAAATTTTTAATTGCATTAGTTTACTCAAAGACATCCAGAATTCATAAATTAATTCTCACAATTTAAACCCATAAAAAGCTCACTTTGAAACCATAAAGCTAATGTTATTATTCATAATGTGATACATATCTTCTTTGTCACCCACCACCTGCAATCTTAAGAGGAAGGGTCCACAGAGACTAAAACTACACAAGTAGATAACTATAATAGATTTACAGCAAAATCTGATATTTTTAACTTTAGATTTGTCATTATCTGAACACTTTTAATATATACACAATATGTGACTAAGCAATAAGATTTAAGTAATGTTGAGTAATAGATATAACTATGGATATGCCCTGAAATGTTATTGTCTATCAATCAGGAAGCTAAATCAGCTCTCAGGCATTTTTCTATTCCATTCTTATAAGTATAAATTACTATCAAGAAATCTGATATTCTTGGGGCACCTGGGTGGCTCAGTTGAGCATCCAACTCTTGATTTTGGCTCATGATCCCAGGGTCATGGGATTGAGCCTCACATCTGCTTAAGATTCTCTCTCTCCCTCTTCTCCCTTCCCCCCACCCCGCTCTCTCTTAAAAAAAAGTTTAAAAGAAATCTGATGTCCTATTTCATACTATTAAATATGTTACCTAATTTTGTATTAAACATTTTTCATGTTTGGGGATATTCACTGCAGTAAAGTAAAGGAGAAATAGTATCTCAGCCTATACACAATTACTTAATGGTAGATCTGTGGTTACATGCTACTCTGATATTGCTTATTATCTTCATTTTTTTAATTGAATACATTTAAGAAAAGGAAATAAGGCGAGTATCTCTGCTCTTACCACTTCTATTCAATGTTGTAGTAGAGATCCTAATCATTGCATTAAGGCAAAGGGGGAAAAGGCATAAAAATGGGAAGGGAAGGGGCGCCTGGGTGACTCGGTTAAGCATCTGACTTCCACTCAGGTCATGATCGCTCAGTTTGTGAGTTCAAGCTTCACATCGGGCTATGTGCTGACAGCTTAGAGCCTAGAGTCCACTTTAGATTCTCCCTCTCTCTCTGCCCCTTCCCCATTCGTGCCCTGTCTCTCTCTCAAAAATGAATAAACATTCTTAAAAAATGGGAAGGGAAGAAATTAACAGCTTTTAGTCACAGATGACACGATCATTTAAATAGAAAGTCCCAAGTGATCTACAAAAAAGGTAATAACTTGGGGCACCTGGGTGGCTTGGTTGGGCATCGGACTTCGGCTCAGGTCATGATCTCAGGGTCAGTGGGTTCGAGCCCCGCATTGGGCTCTGTGCTGTCAGTTCAGAACCTGGAGCCTCCTTGGATTCTGTGTCTCCCTCTCTCTCTCTGCCCCTCCCCCACTCACTCTCTGTCTCTCAAAAAATGAATAAACGTTTTAAAAAAAAGGTAATAACTAGAACTGATAAGTGAATTTAACAATGTTGAATAATAAAGGTCAAAATGCAAAAATCAAATGTTTTGCATATACTGCCAAGGCATACTTAGAAACTAAAAATTTTTTAAATAGTGCCACTTACAGTAAGATCATAAAATATGGAATTCTAAGGTATAACCTAACAGAATAATTTCAAAGTCCGCAAACTGAAAATTATAAAAATTAATGGGAAAATTTTAGAAAAGAAAATCTTTTTACATTGGGTTACAGAAAAAGTCCTTAGAAACAAAAAAGCATGTGCCATTAAAGAGAGCAAAACTTAATAAATTGGACTTCAACAATATTAACATTTCCTTCTTTTTAAGAACACTGTTAAGAAAATGAAAGGACACCACAGCCTGGGAGAAAATATTTGCAAAATACACATGACAGCAGCCAAAGAGCAGTAGGATTGTGAGGTCATAGATCTGGCTAGTGAAGAGGGAAGACAAAAAGGAAGTGAAGAGTGATCAAAAGATTAAAAAGGAAGAATAAGTGGGTAGGGTTAGCTAGCAAGGTGGCACTTTATGTATGCTAAATGCAGAGCTGCACGGTCATGCTTCTCTTTCCAACTTACACTTGTGTCTTTTTCTGTCATAGATTCAGGGATGACTGGCAGCTCATTATCTTCAGGTGAAGGGAGTTGTGTCATGGCTATTGAGAAAAGTTAATGAGAAAGCATTATATAAAGTCTGTAGAAGTAAAAGTCACATTTTATGGTCAATAAGCATGTTTTTACTTACAAAACAGGTAGTGAGTAGAAGTGAAATCTACAAGTTCATAGCATGGTATAACAAAATAGAATGGCATATGGATCTGAACATTTGATTCAGCACAAATGAAATGCGGAAAACACGACTGACCAGATTCGACGTGGTTCTCGTGACCTAGTTCACTTAGAAAAGCACACTCGTATTCAGGAAGGATCTTTAATCCTTTCTTCCCTTAACTTATTTAAAAAGTAACTGTATAAAACAATATGTACAGGGGCACCTGGGGGGCTCGGTTAAGCATCTGACTCTTGATTTCAGCTCAGGTTATGATCTAGTGGTTCATGAGTTCAAGCCTGGCATTGAGCTCCAAGCTGACCGTGCAGATTCTGCCCTGCTTGGATTCTCTCTCCCTCTCTCTGCCTCTCTCTCTTTCTCTCTCTCTCTCTCTGTGTGTCCCAAAATAAATAAGTAAACTTTAAAACGATATGTATATAATTGTACTCTTGAGGCTTTAACATATGGAACTATAATATATTTGAAAATAACTCAAAAGAAAGAGGGCAAGGGCAAAGCTATATTGAAGTAAGAAAATAACACTACATGACTCCACATTAACAAATGAAAAGAACCAGAAAAAGTAAACAGGTAGGTTAATATTATTCAATAAAATGAACATGTTGGCTCAGCCATTTCAGCTCAAAAGAAAGGTAGTAATTACAGTGAAGTTTGGGCACTGCGTTGGGCACTGCAGATAGAATGTTGATTAAGACCAAATCCCATCTCACTGGTATACGAATAAACAGTCGCTTAATAATGTGGTGTTTCTGTAACAGAGCATGTGCAGCGTGATCTACTTCAAGTGGAAAAGTTTTTATACTCGTTCCTTTTCTAGGATAAGCATGAGATAATAATTAGTTTTCTTTCTCAGAGAGGAATAGAAAATGAATTTTCTAGGTCATGAATTTGTTTAATGACAAAGGATGTTCTCTCTAATATTGTATGTTTATTCCAAAAGAACTCTTATCAAAAGTCTTTCTTCTTTATAAAAATAGATGCTCCATGTTGAATGAGTCCATATCATTGTTCGGAGCATTTATCTAACGAGGTCAATTAATTTCACTCTTTTTACCAGTCTCATACTGTACACTTCTTCTCTAACCCCCATCTTAAAGCAAAATTTTGTATAAGCCCGGAACCACTGCTAAAAAGTCAAGTCAGACGTCTCAATAGAGACTTAGTACGGTCAACTTGAATCAGAAGAATCAGGAACATATAAGAGAGTGAAGGAGACTTACTTGCTGATTTTCATTTGTTACCAGTGCTATGATTAGATCAGAAGTTAGTTTCACATATTCAACACACTTAGTTGAATCTTACTGACTCAGCTGGCTCAGGTTGTGTGAATGACCTCCAATGTTTTGATGTTGCAACTCATTGTTAACCTTCTATTACGCTTATGAATTCAAAATTTATTAAATATGTGCTCCGTGAAGTAATGTATCCAGCAATGAGAAAACCATACATATTTATTTAATGCCTATTATGTCTATTCATTTATTTCACACAAAATTTTGACTGTCTACTTTGTAATAGACACCATTTGAGTCACTAGATACTTATTGATGATGACAACAGTTCTTTCTTTCATAAAACTTATCAACTGGGAAGTTGGGAAGGATAATTAAAAGCTGTAACAGAAAACAAATCAGCATGGATGGATAGTATTCTGTAATAACAATAAGTGAGACTGGTTCTGTGTCTGCTTCCCCTTTTCCTATTTCATCTTTAAGAAGCAGCAGGCTCTGGGAGCGTTTGGGTGGCTCAGTTGGTTAAGCATCCCACTTCAGCTCAGGTCATGATCTCATGGTCCGTGAGTTCTAACCCTGCATTGGGCTCTGTGTTGATAGCTCAGAGCCTGAAGCTTGCTAAGAATTCTGTGTCTCCCTCTCTCTCTCTGCCCCTCCCCAACTCATACTCTGTCTCAAAAATAAATGAACGTTAAAAAAAATTAAAAAAAAAAAGAAGCAGCAAGCTCTGTGTTCCTTAATTGATGGGAGGTTTGAGGCAAAGTAGAAGTATATTGCAAAATCTTTTGTACTTTATTCCAAAAGCCTATGCCCACTAATGGTATTTAAAATTAAGTAAAGGAGATTCTGCGCTCAAAGTCAATAGGTAGTTTTCCCAGGCTGGGAAGGAAGAAAATGATTTAAGGATTTTAGAATGGAGAGTACAAATCACTATTCTATAGCCGCACTCCAAGGATTTGGTCAGACTTGGAGGAGGTGGTAACCTCCTAGTGAAATTAGGGTTTTTAGACTCACCATGTGCCCTGTGCATGACATAAAACGTAGGAGCCACCACATTTCAAGGGACCACGATAGGCTTGGATGGACTGATGTTTACAGGCTCGCTCCCTGTCTTTCCCAAGTGCACATAAGGCTCATAGGTTCTACCATGAAAGAGAAAGGGAAAAAAACTTAGTTATGACCGAGATGGAATTTCTTGCCAAGCAGGTGGGATGTGATAGAGGCTCAATGTCAAAATTAGGATGATTTAAAGGAAATACGAAAAGTGAGTTTGATGAGTGAGTTATATGCTCACTACATAAGAGGCTAAGATATAAATACATAATACAAATTTTGATTACAAAATACAAAGGGGAATGACCAGGATGTGTTGAGATCATCCAACAAGGATTCCTACTAATGGAAAGAAACTTCTGGTACAGGGAAGAGCCTAAGTGAAGAGTCAAACATGGGAAAGCACAAAGCAAGATATTGGAAGAAACCTAGCACAAGGTGTATGAGTCACATAAGATATGGTAGGGCAATGACAGGGGAGGCAGATCCTTCAGGGCTTCATAAGTCATAGTAAGATGCTCATAAATGTAATGGAAAATCAAAGAGGGAGTTAGCAGTAGAGCCACTTAACCAACTTAGATTTTTTAAAAGTCACTCTGCTCAATCCAACACAACACCCAAAACACAAATAATCAAATTTAAAAGTGAGCAGAAGAAATGAACAGACACTTCTGCAAAGAAGACATATAAAGAAACAACAAGTGTTGGGGAGGATATGGAGAAAAAGGAAGCCTCTTGCATTATTGGTGGGAATACAAACTGGTGCAACTGTTGTGGAAAACAGTATGGGATTTCCTCAAAAAATGAAAAATGGAACTATCCTATAATCCAGTAATTGCACTACTGGGCATTTAACCCCCAAACGCAAAAACACTAATTCAAAGGGATACGTGCACCTTTATGTTTATTACAGCATTATTTACAATAGACAAACTATGGAAACAGCCCACCCAAGTGTCCATCAATTGATGAAGGGATAAAAAAGATGTGGTATGTGTATACACACACACACACACACACACACACACATATACACTGGAATATTATTCAGCCATAAAAAAGAATGAAATCTTGCCATTTGCAACAACATGGATGGAGCTAGAGAGTATAATGCTAAGCAAAATAAGTCAGAGAAAGGAATATACCATATGATCTCACTCATATGTGGCATTTAAGAAACAAAACAAATGAGCAAAGGAAAAGAGAGAGAGAGAGAGAGAGACCAAGAAACAAACTCTTAACTATAGAGAACAAACTGATGGTTACAGAGGGAAGGTGAGTGGAGGGGTGGGGGGAATGGGGGATGGGGATTAAAGAGTACACTTCATGGTAAAAAAAAATTTTTTTTATTTAGAAAAAGTTACTCTGGGGCACGTGGGTGGCTCAGTCAGTTAAGTGCTGGACTTCAGCTCAGGTCATGATCTCATGGTTTGGGGGTTCAAGCCCTGCGTCAGGCTCTGTGCTGACAGCCCAGGGCCTGGAGCCTGCTTCGGATTCTGTGTCTCCCTTTTTCTCTGCCCCTCCCCCGCTAATGCTCTCTCTCTCTCTCTCTCTCAAAAATAATAAGTAGACATTTAAAAATATTTTTAATAAAAAAAGTTACTCTGTTCAGTGATAAATAATCTGGATGGGGCAAAATTGAAAGAAGAGAGCAGTCGGATTTTCAAAAGTCCAGGTGAGAGATGATGGTTACTCTGATTAAGGAATGGTGGCAGCAGAACTGGAGGAAAGTGGGCCAGTATTACATATATATGCAAGCACATGCACACTTATAATTGGGAGTATATAAAACTGTACTAGCTTCAATATGAAGGTGACTTAGAATCAATTGAAGAAGACAATATTTTACACAAAATTTTTAAAAAATATAACAGCATATGAGAGATTCAATCTTAGACATATGAACAATGTAGTGTTATTAATTACAGGGAAGGCGGGGGGAGGGGCGGTTAAAATGCTGTAGGATGTAAAGAACTTTACAATGTAAACAACCAATTTCAAATGTACTGCTACTCAAAATGGAATATCCCATCCCCAAAGAAGAAATTGACAAATTAGATACTATTCCACGAAATTAAGACAGCTTCTTCTTTTTTTAAAAATTTTTGAATATTTATTTAGTTGAGAGAAAGAGCGAGTGAGCAGAGGAGGGCAGAGAGAGGTTGACAGAGGATTTGAAGCAGGCTCCAGGCTCCATACTGATAGCAGAGAGCCCAGTGCTGGGCTTGAACTCCTGAAACACAAGATAATGACCTGAGCTGAAGTCAGTTTCTTAACTGACTGAGCCACACAGGTGCCCCAAGACAGCTTGTTAAGTTAATCTTGTGTGTGTGTGTGTGTGTGTGTGTGTGCGCGCGCACCAATATATATTGCTTTATAACCTTCTTGCAAAAACTGGATCTCAGCTCCTTCAAACAAAACTCCTTTTTAAAAAATGGAATGTGTGTGTTTATACCAATTTGACCTTATAACTCTCTTGAGATCTCAACACCATTAAACAAAACCCACCTTTGAAAGAGAGACATTGTGAAACTTCACTCTGAGATTAAAGTTAACAGGACACTGAATGTTTATGCTGAAACCCTCAATCAGGCACATTCTGTGTCAAACAAAGGTTCAAAGAGAATAACTCATATAATCATTTCTTTATTAGATTTTTGGTAAACACCCACCATGTAACAGAAAATGTTCTAAAATTATTTTCAGAAGCAGAGAAGAGCTAGGGCAGCATTTCAGTGGACATACATAAGAAAAGCTGACATGAGGTAGGTTCTAGACCTTCCTCTGTGAGTCCACATCACTTCATCGTTAGACCTGGATGCTCCTGCTGCTGGAGAGGGATGTTCCTCCAGACCAGGCCGGGGGAGTTCCTCCAGACCACTTCCGGTTCTAAGACCCATGATGACAATCATTGCTATTACTGGGCATCATCTTACTGGGCAGTACTTCCAAGTACTGACATGTGTGAACTCATTAAATCCTTGCAACCTCAGAGAGAGTCCTACAAATTTTCCTAGTGAGGAGGCTGAAGCACAGAGCAATATGCCCAAGGATATCCCACTTCGATGTTAATCCAGCCCACTCGTCCTCCATCTCATCTTCAACTAGAAATCTGATTCCCCCTGAAATCGTGAAAGATATTTTAATGTGTTTTTAAGTTTATTTATTTATTTTGAGAGAGAGGGAGGAAGGGCGGGCCAGAGGAAGGGCGGAAGGAGAGAGAGAATCCCAAGGAGGCTCTGCACTGTCAGCCCATTTGGGGCTGGATCTCACAAACTGTGAGATTATGAACTGAGACAAAATCAAGAATTGGCCGCTTAATCCACTGAGCCACCCAGGTGCCCCTAATGTTGTTTCTAACTTGTAAAACATCAAGAAAGAAAGTCTATATCTCGTTAGCTCTACACATGTAGTCATGAATGTTGGTTTCTTCACCTACAAATGCAAAGAACAACTCATTGCACAGGTAGTATGTTCCATTTGCCCACATAATTGCATGAGTGCAAACGTCTTTATTCGTCCTTCAGTGAGTGTGCTATATAATTAATGCAAAATCTTCTTACAGGAAAAAATAGTCCTGCGGTGTTTTTCTGGTGACATCTCCATTATAGAATATCAGCATGGAGTTAAATATTTTAATTAATGATTTTATCATACTAATTCCCAGGACTTTTATTTTTGTACTTTTTTGTACAGTGAATTTTGAAAGTTTTCACAAATAAATTTGTCGCTCCCAAAGTAACCACATATAAATATGCCAAAAATTATCCCGAGGGAGTCATTTATTTGAGATTATAATCAAATGGCATCTCAGTTCATACACATCAGGCCATAAAACTTTTTTATCTTTAATGATATTGTTCAGATGTCAGTGCGCCCATCCTTTCACAGCATTTCCTCCATCATGAATGGAGTGTTAACAACGTAGTCTAAAACATCCAATCAAATTGCACACCATTTTGAAGCTTTAACAAGTCCTCTTTTCTTGAGAATTGATATTGTAATACAAATGAGGAGTTGAAAACATGTCTTTCCCATTTGATATTTTAAAAACAACCACATATACAATTTTATATATAATATTATATATATATATATATATATATATATATATATAACATTAAGTTTGGACGTGGTTGAACTTCTGTCCCTGGTAATTTAAAACCTAAACTCATAATCCCCTGGATCAGGCAGACATGTAGATAATTAGAAACGGTCATATATAGGGTGGGCATTTTATTTAAGTAATGTGAAAAGGTAAAACTTCAGTTATCTAATTTCTGATAGGATGATAGAAAGGTTCCCCCTTTTTTCCGACTTGTGGCCACTTCACCAGATTCACCAGAATCTGCAAATCTCAGGGATGGAGAGGAACCTGAAACTAGGTATTTTTAACAGGCTTCTCTGGTGACTCTTAAGGCTCAGCAAGCTTGGAAATCATCCATTAGACTATTTGACAATCACAGTTCAGGATTTTGTTAGTGATCTCTTCCACTCTATCACAGATATTTCAAATTCCTACTGTTACTCTGCAAAATATTGCTGAATGGAGGCACACAGTGATGGGCTATGATTTCTTAAAAATCATACAGGGTCTGGTTGGAAGGTAATTTAAAGGTCATTTTATCTAATCTTAAGTGATTTCCTGATATTTTTAATTTTTTCAAATCTAGCCTGACCCTCAGGTTATCACGTACTGCTCATCAATCCCTCCTACAGGTTGGTACATGAGTCAAACATATGACACTCACCTAATTCAATTAGAGAAGGTAATATATTTTAAAGAAAGCAGTACATTTCAATAGATTCTACAATCGCCAGCCAGTCATTTTTGGCCTACCTTGCTCACGAATATTTTTGGATTGACAGGTGACTATGGTGATTCATGTCTAATTTATATGCTTATTCATTCCCTGAGGCATAAAATAAGCCAGGCTAAGGCTGCAGAATTACAGTGCTTTAGTTATTATCATCAGGGGTTATCCAACATACCATGTCTACAAAAAAAAAAACCAAAAAACAAAACACCTGGAGATAACTATGAAAACTTAATTGGTTAAAGCGATGGCTATTTAAGTAGACAGTTCACATCAGTCTTCAAAATTGCATTTGCTACTAAACATTATTGCTATTATTGATGGATTTTAGGGCAAAACCAACTCTGAATGATTTAGTCTGTGGTTGAATTGCACAGTATAACTTCATTGTGTTTCAACAAAAATTTTCCTGTAATTCAGAGTCTGAGAGACATTAAGAAGTTATGTATTGATTCTTCTTTTCCCCTCAAGTAATCAATTCAGGACTCGTGGCCTTTATTTCCCCAACGACTGCAATATCCATAAAAAGATTATTTCTGTGAGTATGAAATTCTGTATACTACAAAATGTCACCAGACATTTTTGAGGGCCATCTGTACTGTTGTCGCTCCAGCAACAGAGGTGGTAAAGAGAATTGACTAGCAGAAACACCAGAAACAAACAAAAAGCCTTGCTGAAAATAAGATGTCTCAGTAAGTCTTCGAAACAGGTGGAATCAATTGGATTCCACATTTCTTCTCTAAATAGGGTAAAACAGGTTTTTTTTAATGTTTATTTATTTTTTGAGAGAGTGAGAGAGAGTGTGAGCGGGGAAGGGGCAGAGAGAGAGGGAGACACTGAATCCGAAGCAGGCTCCAGGCTCCGAGCTGTCAGCACAGAGCCGGACACGGGGCTGAAACTCACGAACCGTGAGATCGTGACCTGAGCTGAAGTCAGACGCTTAACCAACTGAGCCACCCAGGTGCCCCGGAAACAGTTTGTTTTAATCTTTTTTATTGGCTGGTCCTTTGTTCTTTACCACAGGGGACTGTAAAATGCTATTGCTGAAGGACTCACAGATTATCTAGTCTTAAATCAATGAAGAAATTATAGGCTACCTGATATTGATAGTTCATTCAACAATAAATATTTATTAAGGGGTTACTATGTGCCAGTCAGTGTGCAGGACACTGGAAACAGAGAAATGAACAAAATAAACAAGTCCCTTTTATCCTCATGGGCTTACACTCTAGTGGGAGCAGATAGATAATGAACAAACATGTGATAAGTACCATGAAGCAAAATAAAGTCAGATAGGAGGATATTTGAGCAAGTTCTGGATGAAATGATGGGGAAGGCCATGTAGATGTGTACATGTGTCTGCCCCTCAACTAGGATTGATGCGTCTTAAGGGCAGAGGCAAAGTATTAGATGTCTTTGCTCTCCTTCCCCTCCTCTTAAGACCTTGCATGATAGGGCTCCAAAAATATTTTAACTGCTTTGAAAGTGATTTCCATGGACACCCTGACGGTCACTAGCATTTCTTTCCAGCCCATAAAGTGGAGACACAACTACTAACTTCATGAGGCAGCAGTACAAATCCTATCAGGCAAGAATGGCTTCCCAGCGATTCTAGTTAGCTCCACCCATAGGAGAAATTTTATAAAATGAAACAGCAAACCCACATTGACAAACTGGAAAGAAATTCATTTTTCATTGTCTTCAATATCAGATATCAGTTCACCGACTTATCAGCTCCAGGGAGGGACAAATCCCTAGTGTTTTAGTAGTCACAATCTTACTGAAACCTGCATAAAAATAATGTAGGGGTGCCTGGGTGGCTCAATCATTTGAGCATCCGACTCTGGATTTTGGCTCAGGTAATGATCTCAGCATGGGGCTCACACTGATCATGGAGCCTGCTTAAGATCCTCTCTCTCTCTCTCTCTCTCTCTCTCTCCCTCCCTCTGCCCATCTCCCCCGTTTGTACTCTCTATCTAAAAATAAAATAATAATAATAATATTGCATATAAGAGTGGTAACACCTACTTGTAAATGGCTTCAATCTGGCAAAACCATGCTATATTTTAAATTCATCCATCAAACACTTGCCGCACACTTCTGATGTGACAGACACTGGAGATGTAATGCAGAAGAGGGTCCCTGCCCTCAACGAGTTTATTTGCAGGTGCGTTTCAGATATAACTTAGTCTCTTCCTCTGGAGGGGCTGATTCTTAGGGGCCTGGTACCACTGCCACCTAGCATTGTTTGAAGGAATAAAAAGTGCTCGGGTAAGAGCCTAGTAAAAGGAGGCCCCAAGCTCCAGTATTTCACTGTCCCAAAGGACAGCAGTTTCCTTTCTTTGGCAGTTCCTGCTCACGCGTCTCTTTGGAGTCAGAGACAAAGGCATTCAGAACTGAGTCCCTTACTGAGCTAAAGGTCCTAGGCAAAGGCCAAACACAGACAGGCGCAGATACACACATCTGGAGATGCAGGGCAGTGGCCACACCGTACCCACCATTATCACTCACGTGCCAGAGTTGGCTTCACCTCCTCTAATACTGGGCTTTCTCTGCCGGAAGTCTTTCCATGATGTACAGGCAACCTTTGGACCACTGACCTCTGGATGGGCTGTTAAGAGACCTCTGCTCCTCCAGGAGCCTGAGTGGCTCAGGCAGTTAAGTGTCTAACTCTTTACTTCGGCTCAGGTCATGATCTTGTGGTACATGAGATCAAGCCCCACGTCTGGCTCTGTGCTGATACTGTGGACCCTGCTTGGGATTCTCTCTCTCCCTCTCTCTCTGTCCCTCCCCTGCTTGTGTGCTCTCTCTGTCTCTCTCTCTCTCTCAAAATAAGTAAACCTAAAAAATTTTTTTTTAAATACTAAAAAAAAATTAAAAATGAGACCCCTGCTCTGGAAAAATCAAGAAGCATTTAGGTGCAGAGGAAAAATAGCCATGCTAATTGTTCTGACATATTCAAATTAGCAAGTTTCAGCTACAGCTCTGGATAAGCGTTTGAGTAATCCCTTATTTCATAAAGAAAAGGAGAAAAGCTAGCATTATCTGCATTTTCTGTCTTATACTGGCTCTTACATTTCTTAGACCACCCCTGAGTCAGGATAGTTAGGGCTGGGGCTGGTCTCCTGTTATTTTAGAACCTCCCTGGTCTGTGGTAAAAGTCTTTAATTGGACACATTTTCCATCTCGTTTGTCCTTTTTGCCCTTTGCTTTGACTGTTTCATTCAGGGAACCAACATTATTTTTAGTACCTCCCAACTTGACACTTCACAAGTACAGATGTGTCAGCCGCTATCTGATCTTTCCATAGTCACATGGCTCTCCTGTCCAGATCTGATGGGAAATCTGACACAGTCTGTGATCATGCTGTAATTTTGACAAGGGAAATCTAGCATAAAACACCATTGTCTCCATGCAAATAACCGAGAATGTCCCCCTCTCTTCCATCCATAAAAAACGGTTATGCCCACTTGAGGTGTAGAGCCTTAAAGAGGATGATGCATTATGCTGGCAGCTAGAACAATGGGAAACTTGTACTTTATCTGGTCAGGACAGCGACCTTCGGGCACACAAACTTCTATCTCTTATCATAGTATATACATTTGCATTTTCTTCAAATACATACTTTTTATTGTTTTCTAACAATAGAAAGTACATAATATTGTTATACAACCGGCAAACTGAAAGTCTGGGACTGGAAGAAAAGAACTGGTGCTGAGTTTTAGGATTTAAGGCTTCAGAAAATAAAGAGTGAGGGAAGGGGCACCTGGGTGGCTCAGTCGGTTGAGCGTCTGACTTCGGCTCAGGTCATGATCTCATGGCTTGTGGGTTCCAGCCCCGCGTCGGGCTCTGTGCTGACAGCTCGGAGCCTGGAGCCTGCTTCGGATTCTGTGTCTCCCTCTCTCTCTGCCCCTCTTCAGCTCACATTCTCTCTCTCTCTCAAAAATAAATAATAAAACATGAAAAAAAATTTAAGAGTGAAAGGAAAACCATCAATAGAATTATAGACGGGCTGATATGGTATTTCCTATGCTCCACAGTTGTAAAGATTCCATAACTTCACAATCTGGTCAATGATCTTTTTTTTCCTGAAATGGCCACTCTAACATGGGCATATGGGGAGTTTGGAATTAATCACTGTAGCTTTAAAAAAAAATACACAGTATTTATCTTAACTTTTGCTTTTCTGTAACATTTACCAAACAAAAAAAAGTACTTTTTTTTTTAAACATTCTTTTTTAAAAAAAAAAAAGAAGTATCTGCCTTTTATTCTTGATACAGCACAGCCTTTTGTGTATACTCAAGATCACCTTGGAAAACTTGTTAGATTATACTTAATGAAACTTTGTGAAGAATGACAGAGTTAAAATGACTCAATTCTTTCATTTTTATCAATAGAAAAGCACAGTTTATTCCAGCCCACTCACTTCACAGTTCCAGAGCCTTCTGTTTATACATCATTCACTTTATTAAGGGCTTTGCAATCCCTTGTTCACAAAGTGAATATGCCTATTCTAGCATCCTCAGACTGAAAGTCAGCAGCTGGAAATTTTGTACTGGTGTCTCTTATTATAGAATATACGTTTGTGTTGTCCTACAAGAATATCACACTCACTGATTTCTTTTCAGTTACGCGACAAAAAATATATAATATTCTTATAAAAGAACTTTTATTAAACAAAAAAAAATTACTAAATAATAAGAGTTGTGGTTAAAACAAATCTTTCAATGAGAAAGAAAAGTTTAGATAACTGGTCTATAAGAAGAGACTTATTAAGACTTTAGGTGTAACCTGGGAACTGCTCCCTAGTGGTTTGGGAAGAATAGCAAAGTGACAGGAGCGTAAGATTTTTAAGAAGAAAACCTTAATTATAGGTTGTGATTATTATTATTATAGTATGACCATGTTAGCTATTTGCATTACCTCACCTTCATTTCTCATATTTAAAAATATTTATCTACCTACAAGGATAGAATAAAGTGAGAGCATATATATTAAGTCCTACATAAAACATCATAAACAGGCAAATTTCCTGAATTCCTTTTGTGGTATTACAAAACAAAATATCTTACAAACAGAAACACAATATTGGGTTCCATTTCTGAACTCACTTATCTCTCAAGAAATGTGTATATAATGTATATATGCATGTATATAATGTGTATATAATGTATATATGTGTGTATATAATGTATGTATAATGTGTATGTATATCACTTCCGGGTAGGAAGGGAATCTTCGAATATGACACAGTAGAAGGGAGGCTGTTTCTTTAGTCTAAGGCACCAGAACCTTGCCAGTTGGGATTCAACTGGTTCAGATACAGATCCACAATGACACATGAACTTCTTTAGTAAATGACTGTACCAAGACACCAAGAACTGAACCGATAACAACAGACCCCACATTCTGAAATGTACAACAGTAGACATCTTAGTATACAATCAACAACAGCGTCGGCGATTACAACTATCAGTGATCTGAAGTGGTGCTCCATCATTAACTTCCTCCCCGACTTCTACTCACTGAAAAATTAATGGGGCAGGGGGAATATTTTTTATGTTCTATGTTTCCATCTTTCTGACTTAATGATCTTCTTGTGTCCTCCTTGCTCTTGTCCCAGTCTGCTTTGCACTGAAGCAATTGCACCCATATGTCTTTTCCCTTAAACCAAATAGAAAAAATTCCAAGTCTCTCTGGAATTGTTCAAAGTTCAGACTTCAAAGAGCAAAGTCCTCATTAACTCTATTGCTAAGGAGATTGCTTCCTCCAACAGATTCAGAAAAATGCCACTGCCGTTTACTTCGATTTAGAGTGACTTCTCCCCCCATTTGCCCTGCAATGAAACTTTCCCTATTTCTGTTCTTCGTTCGGCTCATGTAGGCTATTACACTGTGACACGCGAATCGTTGTTTTGTTTTTTGTTTTTGTTTTTT
Organism: Panthera uncia; assembly: GCF_023721935.1. Lineage (NCBI taxonomy): Eukaryota > Metazoa > Chordata > Mammalia > Carnivora > Felidae > Panthera > Panthera uncia. The sequence goes on from NW_026057576.1 coordinate 48,736,219, forward strand.
GTTTTTTTTTTAATTCTTGCCTTTGGAAGCAGGGGGAAAAAATCCTTATTAGTCTCATCTGCAAAGGCTCTCCCTTTGGGCAGAAAAAGGATGCCAAGACACCCCTAACTGCAGCAGCCTAAGACTGTATTATTTACCTCTTCATGCCTTCTGTCGTAGACGGTACATAAGTCTAATTTTTAAGAGACAAGAATTCTAATGCTTGACAAAAAAAATTGTCATCAAACCATTGAAAATAAAATTTATAATAATAATCATACTTAACCCAACTGGACTGTTAGAAGTTCGAGTGCCATAAAGAAAAAGAAAATACTTAGATACTCTCATACTATTAAAAAATAAATATTAAACAAAATCAAAAGAAAAAATTAAGAAAAACTTTGCTGGAGAATGTCTTTTTTTTAAGGCCAACTTTATAGCTATCTCTCCAATAAAGCACCTTATGATTAGCATTGGCCAAATGCAAGGCCAATATCTGTTTTATAAAAATCAATTATTAACAGCTGTTTCATTTCGCTTTGGTTCAGGCCAAGAACACAGCATTCTACTTTGCAGCTTCTGTTTCAACTTGAGGTTTTGTTATGTCCTGTTCCCATCTTAATGTCTTATTAAATTGCATCTATTTACCTCATATGTTTCTTCTGTACCCAGTATATTGACAACTAAGCTATTTGCCATTCTTGCCCAAGACTACAAAAAGTTACATACTATTTAAAGGCTTTAAGAACCTTCAAGATTAAAGCCTAGCAGAAAACTCCTCTCTCCAGATTTGCATTTTATAATCCATTATTTATTATCGTTGCTTGCCCTCTCAGAACATTGTTCTTTATGTACCGCTGTGAGCAATATACATAGTCCAAACTCATTATCTTTCTCCTTTTGTCTTTTCAAACCTAAACCCAAGAGAAGACTCTCATTTTCCATACTTGAGATGATGCCTGTGTGACCAGCTGAACAGCAGACCTGTTTCTAAGTACCCAACTTTTAGAAGTTGTTATATCTAACGTATATAGATGTATGTCATTCATTGCAATTCACACATAAACCATTTCTGCTTCTGATCCCTCCAGCAGCCCAGTTTTTGAATGAGTTGACCCAGAGAGAAAATAATAAATGAAACATCAGACAAACTGCTTTCCCACTTTCTTGGTTCATACCAATCTTTACTGCTCCAGATACTCTCAATATATATTTACTGAATCAGATTCAGGACACAGAGCTCTCCACAACGTTAACCACAAAGAAGACTTTCTCCCTTTTGCTATTTCTAAAAGTAACATGTTTTCCCTCTAAGTTTCTTTTATTTATTGTTGGGGGAATCACAGACAACTAACTGTCTTTTGCAAACCATGAAATGCGTATTGCCCAACAGCCTGAAAAATAAGAAAACGAAAATAAAGGTCACAAGATAGAAAGGGAACACACGAAAAATCAATTCGAGTAACATAGAGTACATCATTTTAATCTGCTTTACTCAGCTACTGGCCAGAATTACTAGATGTCTATCTTACTTACCAAGTTATACAATCTTCCAAATACCATTTTGAATAGGGAATTGCTACTATACTTTCTTTTTAAGCTGAAAAAGCTGTGGTTCAGTTTTAAAAAACCAGTCATAGTAGAGCTGATACAGCTGCCAAAAGTAGAATGTTACATTTAAAATTAACTTTTAGGATTTAAGGTTTAAGATACTTTAAAGACAAATGTATCTGCCCAGAGAGTGAGTTTAGGAAATGAATATTATGAATAAAATTATTACCCATAAAAATAAAATATTTTGGCCCCGCAATAAAAGTTATACCATTATCTGAATAGCATGCTGTGCCTGGAACAGAATTCAGTAAAATAAAGCTTTTTGTACATTATCTTGAATATGAATGTCTGTCATCACTCTGCTATTTTTTAATTAAAAATAAAATTATATAAAATTATATATGAAAGATAAAGTTATGTAAAATCCAGTTGAAAATTAAAATAATTATAGTTTCTATAAAATACACTCAACAGAAACCTTTAATTAACTGGACAGTTAAATACCAGAGACAAAGCCAGATTAAATAAACCAAAATTGAAATGAAATTGACAGCAATCTTTGATGCTCCTGTATTAGTGGTTCAGTTATTTTTTAATACATTATATTGAATAATACATTATAATAACCCAAGTCTGTTTTTGCTTTGAGACTCAGAAACTTAAATAGAAACATTTGATTGTACATTCATTCATATATTCATTCAACATCTCTCTTTCTCCTTTTTCTCTTCTCTTGCTATCTAGCAAAATCCTAGTCGCTCGTAATGATGTTTAATACATATATTATATTTGCCCTCTAAACTAGTTTCCAAGTAGTGGGCATTTTCTATAAGAAAGTATAGTTAATACAACTCTGTTTTTTAAACTAAAACTACAACTGTCATGATCATTTTTTTTTTTTTCAGTGCTGACCACTTACTGAGCATTTCTTATGGACCAGGCACCATGCTAATCACTTTACTAATATTTGCTCCATTTAATGTTCACAGTTACTTCATGCCATAGATAGTACTATTAAGAACATTGAAACCTATGGGGTGCCTGGGTGGCTCAGTGGGTTAAGCGTCCGACTTCAGCTCAGGTCATGATCTCACACTCCGTGAGTTCGAGCCCCCCGTCAGGCTCTGTGCTGACAGCTTGGATCCTGGAGCCTGTTTTGGATTCTGTGTGTGTCTCTCTCTCTCTGACCCTCCCCTGTTCATGCTCTGTCTCAAAAATAAATAAACATTAAAATTTTTTTTAAATGAATATTGAAACCTAGAGAGGTTTAATGACTTAGAGGTAATAAGCCCCAGAACTAGAAATGAAACACATTTTTTTTTTCTGACTCAAGATGAAGTTTTAGCAACCAAGGTTAATTAAGGAAACTAAAGCAGTACCTGGAAAAGGAAAGAAGACTCCAGAGCAGTGCGGAGAAGGAGGGGGGAATTGGATGATGATTTTCTTTGGTATCCTTGTGCCTTCCTTATGCAACTCCTTCCTCCACCAAAAGAAGGTCATCCACTTAGCCCCAATAACTCTGTGTAATAAAACTACCCCCAAAACTCATTGATTTAAACTAATACGTACTTCTTCAGCTCATGCATGAATTTACAAGATTAACAGTTTGGATGAGGTTGGACAGAGCAGTTCTTGTGTTCACCGGGTTCCTGCACGTGTTAAGTGCTCTGCTGACTACTGGCTGGGGCAGCATGGTGATGGAGCCGCGTGTCTTCAGGAGGCAAAGTGGTGAACTCAGAGAAATAAGCACTCTTCGAGGTTCTGCTTTGTCCTATCTGCTAATATCCCATTGGATGAAGCAGGTCACATGGCTCATACAGAGTCAAAGTGAAAGGGCACAACAAAACTACATGGCAAAGGGTTTGGATGCACAAGGTTGAAGAATTAGGTCCGTTAGTGCAATGTCCCATAAGGTGTAACTTCAAACCTTACTTCTGAGATTCTCTTTCACCTTTGGCATTCTAAAGCTATGATTCCACAAACAAAAAGAGATCTACCGTAAAAAATAGATGATGTACCTATTTAAAAATGGCCCTCAGTACTACCACGGCTCCATCAGCAAAGAAGCATTTATTATTTGCTACTCAAAAGTGGTTACTGGACCAGCAGTATCAACACCTTGCAGCACCTTGTTAGAAATTCAGAATCTTGGGTCACACCCAGGCCTGCTGAACCATAACGTACGTTTTAACAGGATATCCAGGTGACTTGTATTAACATTAAAGTTGGAAAAAACATTATTGGATTTGTGAATCTGCTCTTAAATTTGTTCTCAATTGTGTTTGCTAGGGAAACAAACTAATATAATCATAAGGATTTCTTTTTAAGTTTATTTATTTTGAAAGAGAGAGAGAGAGAAGGAGAGAGAAGGAGGGGTAGAAAGAGAAGGAGAGAGAGAATTCCAAGCAGGCTCCACAGTGTCTGCACAGAGCCCAACACAGGGCTCAATCTCACTAACCCTGAGATCATGACCTGAGCCAAAATCGAGAGTCAGATGCTTAACTGACTGAGCCACTCAGGTGCCCCAGAAGGATTTTTAACTGTAAGAATGGGAACCAAAAAAGGGCTTTGACTGTCTAGTAATAACCTAATTTTTAACATAGGCAAAACTTGGCACTTTAGCAAAGAATGTATGCAAATAACCTATAAGCACATGCAAAGATGGCCATTACCTTTAGTTATTAGGGAAAGGCAAGTGAAAACCATACTGAGACCCACCAGCATGGCTGAAATTCAAGAGGCTGGAAAAATTTGCCAGGATGGCACCTGGTGTTCTCGTAAAACTACCTTGGGAAGTGGCTTAACAGTTTCTTATAAAGGTAAACTTGTACCTACCCTCTGACCTGGAAATTCTGCTTTGAGTATATACCCAAAGGAAATGAAAGTGTATATCCACAAAATAACATGTACAAGAATGTTTATAGTCATTTTATTCATAATAGCTGAAACTGGAAATAGCCCAAATATCATTAACAGGAGCATGGATAAACAAAATATGGTATATTCATGCAATGAAATACTCCTCACCAATAAAATGGAATGATAAGCAAAACAGAGATGCATCTTGCTGACATTACATTAGCGAAAGAAGCCAACTACAAGAGAACACAGAGTGTATGGTCCCATTTATCTGACATTCAGGGACAGGGGAAAATGAATATATGGTTATAGAAAGCAGAATGGTGGTCTCCTGCATGGCTGTGGAGGCTGTGCTGTGGATTAATCATAAAAGAATAGGATCTTTCTACCGTAATGATAAGCTTTTGTGTCTTGCTTTGGCTATTGGTTATGCAGGCATATATATTTGTCAAAATGTATTGAACTTTGCACATTTCATTATTGATAAATCAAACATCAATAAAGAAGTGTGTATCCCTTCACAGTTTCAAATCATATACAGTATTTGCATATATCATCTCATTTGCAACAACCCATGGGACCAATATGGCGGGTATTATTAGGGACTTTACAGATGAGAACATTAAAGCTCAGAGAGCTCACTTGCTAAAGTCTCTTGAGTGCCTGTAGGTCTCTGGCCACTGTCATTTTTTTCTTTTTATGCTACATTTCCACTTCCCCGGTAGCAAATGGGAGCAGGGCCACTGAAATAGAAGGAGCTCATGGATTCCAAAGTGCAGAGAAGAAGTTTTCTGCTGGGATAGCACTTTCTGAATATTAAGCATAGCCTTTGCATATCACGTACACTTTTGTCTCTTGCCTGCTGTTATAGAACTTGGGCAAGCTTTGCAAAGAGGGAACTGGAGAAGACCCCGGAGAAAAGAGACTATTGTTCTAGGGGAGTGGGCCTCCTTGTTTGGCTGGTAGCTGTTCTTTCCTATGGTTCATCAGAACCATGAGGGGAAGATAAACATTTTGGACCAGTACTGAGAGACTAGAGGAAAACCACAAAGTCCTGCACCACAGCCAACCTGAAAAGAGATAACTGAAGAAAAGCTATTGTTGGAGCCTTGGGTCAGGCTAGCCAGGGTGTTTGGTGATTTCTATAGCCACGGTGTCAGCAAGAAAACAAAAGCAATAGACAAAAATGTGGCCTGATTGTCAGAGGTCAAGACAAGGCAGGTCAGCTTTGGACAGGACAGATTCTTTAGGCTCACAGGTGGCCTCAGACACCCGTATCCATTTCTATTCCACTAGCTGAGCATCTAGACCCACGGCCTTGAAGCTAAGGGAATGGTTTATTTGCTGGTGCTGCTAATATATATATATATATATATATACACACACACACACATATATATACGTGTATATACATGTATATACGTATATATATGTATACATGTATATACGTATATATATATGTATATATATATGTATATATATACATGTATATATATATGTGTGTGTATGTATGTATATACATATATATGTGTGTGTATGTGTGTACATATGTATATACACACTTATATAATTGACTATTTATATATTAAACTGTCCCTTGCAGGAGAGATGCTGATTAAACAAGAAGGCATCCTTGAATACTTACCACAATTAGGTTTTTGTAGTAAATCTGTGTATTGTTCACTCACAGTGTTGCTCTGATTCTTCTCAGTAATATCCACATTGGTGCCAGCTAGAGAAAACACACGTATATACAGGGAGAGGAAAGGTGTGAAGAGATGTGTTTCCTGTGATAACTGAAGGATGGAAATAAATGAGCTCAGTGGTTCTCTATCTGGGATTCATACTGGTGTCATATCTGGAGCTTTAAATGGAACCCCACCATGCCTGGGTCCCGTGTCCCAGAGATTATAATTTAATTGGTCTGAGGAGATGGAAAAGGGAGAGAAGCGTGATTTACAAAAAGCTCCATAGATGGGTATGATGTGCTGTCCGGAGTTGAGGACTTCTGAGTTAGGCAGAGGAGAGTGGACGGGTCTTCAAAATGAAGGCCGAGTGCATAGACCAGCTCTCCAGGATGGCTAGGTGCCAACAACTCCTACAGAAAGAAGAAAAACAATCAAACAGGTTGTCCCACTTTCAAGTCTGAGGGAGATCAAAGGGAGAGACACCAGAGAACCCAAGGCCAAGAAAGTATCCCAAAGGAAAATAAAAGATGAGCCCAGCAAGGGCTGCCGTTACTTCGCTACTCTGCTCCTAGCACATCTCAGTCTGCTGCCACTTCTTGTGGGAAATATACACCAACACTCGAGCTGGTGGTACAAAATCCCTGAGTTCATTATTGCCACACATCCCACTTCATCTTAGAAAATGTAAACGACAACTCTCCCACTCGGAGTCACCTTGATCCAAGTTATCCACATAAGCCTCGAGTACCGTACTAAAAACATTCACTTCACTGATGCTTCTGTACTGGAAAGTTGCATACTCCTATCCTGCTAGAAATCAAAGAAATATAAATTGTAATAAGATATTCTTAGAATAAGATTAGAGAAGATTAACCAACGTAATACCCAGCATTGGCAACAATAAGAGAAAGAGGCTTTTTCATACTCCGCTGTTAGAAATCTAAATTTGTAAACTCTCCTGGAGGACAGTTTTATTTTTTAATATTGAGAAAAAACTTAAAAGTTCAGGAAACGCTTAATCCAATGTCCCCCTCTGGAAATTTATTCTAAGGAACTAATTATGAATACATACAAATACTTACCTATCAAGATGATCGTAACATTAGAACAACCTAAATATTAGTAAAGGATTAAGTAATTAAATCACTAAGTCTATTCCATAAGAAAATGTGAAATGATATATAAAAGAGTATTTATAGAATTAATCTATGATTAGACAAATAGTAGGTCATAAAGCAGACTGTACAATAGAATCTTATTTTTCATAAATATATACGCACAGAAAAATGAGTGGAGGTTGACAGCAAACTCTTGGCAGTGGCTCTCTGGGTGAAGAAGTACTTTCTCCTTCTCTGCTATACATTTCTGTTATATTTTATAACTCGAATTTTATTTTGTGTTCCTTATATAATTAAGACAAATGCATAAGCACAGATAAAGAAAAAGACTGAAAGCCTGTGTGACAAAATATTAATAGTTGAGATGCAATCTTTGCTACTCTGTATTTTCAAGATTGATGACAATGAACATGCATTACTTTTATAATAAAAAATGTCCCCAAGTAATTTTAATTGAACATTTACTAATCTAAGGCATTTCAGATTCTTCAAATAATTCAACTGTTATGGCTATTTCATCTTTGTTGAGCCCCAAATTATCTTTTTTAACTAACTGCAAACAAAAATACTATGCATTAGCACAAGCCTATTTCAGCTTAAGGGAGGAATAATCCCATCTTCCACTACTGACAGACTGTTTGGGTTTGGAAAACTGTCCTTGCCATTATGTATGGCTTTACAACCTCAGAGCAGAAGCCACTTGGACTTTTGTTCTGCTTGGGTATTTCCTTTTTTTTTTTTTTTTTTCTTCAGATTTCATTCTTAATTTAGAAGCAAAAGGAACTTTGCTAACAACTTTGCTCACTACGCCTTTTTCACTCGTGTTTTTATTTTTTCCCACTTCGAACTGCCCTAGGTCTTGATGACCCAACCCCTATTAGGATCAAGCAATATTCTGTGTTCTGTCTGTACATCTTCAGGTACCATTTAGTGCAAGAAATCACATCAAGACATTCCCCTTCAAATTTCACATTCAGAGAAAGAAAAAAATATTTCAAGATTTCCAAACCTATCACCTTGAGGTGCCAAAGGCATGTCTACTGAGAAAATTTTCATCAACTATAGTCTGAGAATATTGCTTACGTAGAAAGTTAACACTCCCTCCTCACTTCCTTCTGTGGAAGAACAAGATATAATTTCCTGCACCAGTTACCTGAGATATCTGCCTCTAAACTGGAAACATGTCTGCAGCCCTCAGACTCACATGCTGGTATAAGACATGGCATTGCAATATTGGAACTTTCTTATTCCTAAGAAAGAATCTGCTACCAGTCATTTATCTGTTATGGTGGCCTTATTTTTGTTTTCACTCCACCTCAAATACTGTGCAAATTCTTTGTATGAAGGTTTATTCTCTGTAAAGAATTCCATGAAAATCCATCCACCCATCCATCCATCCATCCATCCACCCATCCATCAATTTACATTTTTATTCACTTGCCCTGAAGGTATGATCGAACACTTCTGTATGTCTGGTACTGAGAACACAACGAGGAATAAGTTTTAGTGTCTGCTCTCAGGGAGCCTGCAGAGAGTGATGTCATTGCCTCTCTGGCCAGCTGTCTTGGGTGGACCCAGGAGTTCTTCCTGAGATACCCTTTTATTCACCTGGATGATGCCTAGGTCCCACTGTAAAATATTTCTAATTGGGAGCGTGATTTAAATGCAGACTAACATAGGTCCTAGTTTAGACGAAGGGCATCTAAAACTCTGCTAGACACGCCACAATCTTTCTGGCCTGAAGAATTTGAGGACAGAGTTTGAGATAATCGTAGCCACTGGAAAGTATGTGTGTACGTGTGGTGTTTGGTGGTCATGGTGCAGAAAGGAAGGGTGAATCCTGGAAAGGTGAGGGCTAAAAGAGGAGAACCCCAAATTTGGTTATAATTCCACCCAGATTTCTAGCTGGTCTCAGAAGCATGCGTGTACAAGACAGTCACACCAAAAATAAAATAACTAAACTGATACAGATTTACTGCCTAATATACAAAGTTTGCAGTTTTAGACCCTGCATTTAACTGCCTGCTGAAACAATAAAATCAGTACTGTTCATAGAATACAACAGAATCCAGATACTCTAACACAATGATCAGTAAGTCTAGGATACAATCCTAAATTGCTAGACATATGGAAAAATAGCAAATTTTCAAGAATTTTCCATTCTCAAGAGAACGTGTAATCAACAGATATTGACTCAAGATGACTCAGATGTTAGAATTAGCAAAAAAAGAATGGCCATTATAGCTATGTTCAATAATGTAAAGGATGATGTAACTTAACACAAACTTGGCTTTCATGGGTATGTTAGGAGAAATAATCACTCTTTTCTCTTAGTCTATTATCAGATACTATATAATATAGCCCACTCTTTCTGGAAAATATATCTATTTATGTGATTTATCATTTCTTTCCCTCACTAAAAGGGATTTCTGATCCCAATACTCCAGTCCTCTGGTAACAGGTAGGTCCATGGATGGTCATGTGATCCAGGCTAGGCCAACCTAAGTCTCTGCCTATGATGTTTCATACCGAGCTTTAGAATAGAGATTCTGAGATGAGAGACTTAAAAGCTGTTAACAGCCATCTTCCACACAATGGAGAAAAAGTTGCTCTACAGTAGAAGCAGGCCAGATGAAGCTTCCTCCAGACAAAAGCACAGCCCACAGCACATGAGAATCTAGACAGCCCTTGAATCCTGGTTCCAGTTGTCTCTGAGTCCAGATGTACCCACTAATTATATGAGCCAACAACTTTTCTCATTTTTGTTTAATTAAATCACATTTGGATTCTAATAATCAAAAACTAAATGTTTTTTTAAAATACAGACCTAGAAAGCAGAAGATGGGCAAAGAAAAAATCACAATGTCAGGGTAACTGGGACAAAGGGTAACTTAAGAGAGATGCCAGAAAGCACAATGAAAGGACTTGGTTAGCACTTGCAGATGACCTATTCTTTCCACTTCCACTGTACTTGAGATAAAACACTGAAGTGGGCAGGGAGCAGCAGTAGGAAGTGAGAAGTGTTCAGGAAGTTGCCAAGGAGACACTCATTCATTACTAAAGACTTACCGTTATGGAAGGAGTATATAGGTTGCTAAGGATGAGCAAAATAGACAGGGCTTCTCCTCACGGAGCTTCAGCCTAATGGTGTGTTACTTTTGAGAAGGAACACTATTACTGTGGCACATCTTGAGCCAAGAAAGGTGTCAACTTAACGCCAAAAATCACAAGATCCCTATGGCATGTGAAACCAGGCCATATGCTAGGTAAGAAGTTACTGGTACAGCGTCCCAAAAAAAGAGATTTCCAGAAAGATCAGCAAACAGCGATATTAACACATTGAATCTCATGACACGTGTTGATAAGGGGGAAGAGATATGCCTCAATGAACAGGAACATAAGGGAGGGAAATTGGGAGGATGTTGATGGTGCTAAAAGGCATGTTTCTCCAGGGATATCAAAGAAGCAGTCTCCACTCTTCTCTCTACCATGATAGGAGAAGAGGGGTGGTCTACGGCTGGGCGCACAACATCTTTAGGGTCCATCGAAGACATTGATACACTGGTCAGCTCACAGTTATGGAGAGCATGTAATTAGAATTTAGAGGCCTTGAAGGCAGAATTCTGTAATGGTTTGAAGGATCCTTCCTTTTCCACAAGATAGTTAAAAGCACTGCCTCTCATAGCCAAACTGAATAGTTCTGTGGCCGCGTTTTACAAGTAAATGAAATCTCACAGCCATCCCATGGTGTCAGCTGTCACCTGAGCCATCACATTCTGCCTGGCAGCCTGGGAAATGAGGTGGGGAACAACACATTCAGGTTTCACCGATGAACACTAGCTCTCAGGCTCATCAGTCAGCCTTGGTCTACTGCAAAGTGTTCCCAGAAGGACTTGCAGCACCGATGTGTTTTCTGAAGGCACAATTCTATACGAATGGTGGAGAAAAGTATCTTGATTTTATTTATGAGTCAGATGCCTTAAGATCATACAAATTGCCAGTATTGCTAATAAGCCCTGTCTTCTGTCAAGATCATCTACCCAGGCATATCCTCAGCAGTCCTCAGAGTCTACGAACTCTAAGGTAAATTAACCTCAACCAAAAAACACCCCAAAATTATCTATCTATCATCTAATCTATGTATCTATCATCTGTGTATCTATCATCAATCTATCGAGGGAGAGAGGGAGAGAAAAGGAAAAGCAGCATTGTATTGAAATGAAAGTAGGGTATAGAGAAAATCAGTAAACTTTGGGGTCATTGCTATGAGCTTCAATACCAACTTCAAAGAAGGCACTATAGAAATATGCTCCAGATACATGTAAGCAAGTGTATGGGTGGCTGAAAAACAGATTTGAGCTACACAGGTCTTACTGCTACACAAACAGGAAGTTATGGTTTATTGATAGGATGAATGTTGTCCAAACATGAAATATCATGTTTTGAAAAACTTAATAGTGAAATATGCTTCTTATATAAAGTTAGGTTAAAAAAGTATTCATTTAAAGTAAGTTCATTTAAAATAGCATGCTAGGGGCGCCTGGGTGGCTCAGTTGATTAAGCGTTGGCTCAGATCATGATCTTGAGGCTCGTGGGTTCGAGTCCTGTGTGGGGCTCTGTGCTGACAGCTCAGAGCCTGAAGCCTGCTTCATATTCTGTCTCCCTCGCTCTTTCCCTCCCCCGCTCACACTCCATCTCTCTCTCTCTCTCTCTCTCTCTCTCAAAGATAAATGAACATTAAAAAATTTTTAAATAGCATGCTAATTTTGAAAGTATACACTCATACACACACATATACATGTGTATATGCATTTTTTCTGTACTCGACACATATGTGTATTATTTATATATCTATGTATGTGTACAGGTTTTAAAGGATTTATGCACCAAAATATTAATTCTGGGTTTTTTTTTTCCTGGCAGATGTAGCACTAATTGATTCTTCATTTCTTAACAATCTTCTACATATCTAAAATTCCATGTAATGAACATGTGTTATTTCATAATCAGAAAAATATTACCTTCTTCTACCATCCCTTGGCTTCAGCTTGACAAGGAGTTTGAATTCATAATTAATTGGAGGAAGGGAAATGAAACTTCATGAAACTTTCTGGTTCATGAAACTTGCAAAATGAATGGAAAATGAATACTTCCCATAACATTTATGAAATGCTGATCTCTCTACTTTAGATCCCCAGTTTATTAAGTTGGAAGTCCATGAAAATAACTCATCACCTATTTCAACTACCTCTTTCCAATGCTCATTCAGAAATTTTTTGAAATAACTTAAGCTGGCAATATGAAACTCCAAAAGACAGCACACATATGAGAGTAAGTTAACAGGTTGTTTTCCTTGCAATGGGGAAACTGACATTCATGAACACACAAATAAATTTAAACTGTGACTTTGAGAAATGTCCCTAAAGAGGAGAGGCAGCATGAATGAGGAGGTTAAAAAGTATGGACTCGGGAGCCTGTGGCCCAGGATTGGTCCCATTTGCCATGTACAACTATGTGACTTTGGGCAAGTTACTTAATCTCTCTGTCCTCAGTTTCCTGATATGTAAAATGGACATTTTAAAAGTATCCATTTCATAAGATTGTTATAAATATCAATTGAGTTAATATTTAAAGAGCCTAAAACAGTGTCTGACACATAGTAATCTCTAGTTGTATGTTTAATGAATAAATAAGGCAGGGTACATGTATTGAGAACCCTTCACAGGGAGACATGACCAAGGTTATCAGAGAAGGCTTCCCTGTATAACTGGTGTCTGAATGGCCAGAGCTACCTATGTGAAGGTCATGGAGTGTGGGAGCTGTATAAGAGAGTGGGAAACAGAAAAGTGAGGACAGATAACGAAGGGCTTCTTTGGCCACATTAAATATTTGGGGTTTTATTTTATTAAAGTGTTTTATGGACAGTATGACTTGATGAGGTTCCTGTTCAGAGTGGAAAAAGTTACTATAGAGTCTAGAAAACTGGAAGAGTACAACTGAAAATAAGGAAGAGTCTGTTGGGAAGCTATTACATAATCTAGGTGAGAGATTGATTGGCTTAAGTAAGGGCAGAGGCAGTAAAGAAGAAAAAGGGCAGGTTTGAAAAGCACTGGGGGGGGGGGGGGGAATCCCTTCCTGGGGGCAGATCAGATATTGAGGATGAGAGAGGGCTAGGTCAAGATTAATGTCTGGGATTTTGAACCACTGAGACAGGGACCTCTGGAGAAAAAGACTACATGTGGCAGACTGAACAAGACTTTGAATCTAAATAGGTTGAGTTTGAGATGACTTTCAATCATTCAAGTAAAAATGTTAAGTAGGTAGTTATATCTGGTCCTCAAGGGGACTGCAAGATTGGAATAAGACATCAAATGCTGTTGAGAAACCAATGAAGACTGCCTACAACATGTCCAGATTTAGCAACACGGAGGTCATTCTTGACCTTAGAAACAGATTTTTTTTCATTACCTGATGGGAGATTCATTTAAACTAGACTGGAAAAATGTTCATTATGGGGTGGGACAGTGTAAAGGGATAAAAACAAGTGTAGATGGAAATTGTGGGTAAAAGAAGGATTACTGGCTTTGTTTTAATGGAGAAAATGGTTAAGAAACATCTATTTTAGAGGAAGGTGTTAAATATACAAAACACAGTATAATCAATATCGCAAGACTTCTGAGTAGGCAAATAAGTGAGTTAATCTTAAAGGAGGGGAAGACTTCTATTGAAATGAAGAGAGAAGTAGGATAGCATGGATCCAGATATCGGCCCCCAGGGTATTAATCACCTCGAGCTCATCCTGCCCAATCAGCGTATTAACATAATGGATCAATGTGATGTTCTATGGGCTACCCGAACCATCCAGATTTCTCTATACCCTATTAGGAGAGGAGGAGGAGTTAACATAGCCCAGGTAGGGCAAGCCTATTAAGAAATGTTTTTGTCCATTCCATGAAAATATTAACTATTTCTGATCCTCTTTTCTTTATTTTTTTTTATTTTTTCTTTTAAACGTTTATTTATTTTTGAGACAGAGAGAGAGACAGAGCATGAACGGGGGAGGGGCAGAGAGAGAGGGAGACACAGAATTGGAAGCAGGCTCCAGGCTCTGAGCCATCAGCCCAGAGCCCGACGCGGGGCTCGAACTCACAGACCGCGAGATCGTGACCTGAGTGAAGTAGGACGCTTAACCGACTGAGCCACCCAGGCTCCCCACTGATCCTCTTTTCTTATCGGACTACAAAAAATGCATTCTCCAAATTAATGTCCCAAGGTCATGTACCTGAGGCTTCAAGTATCTCCTCTAACGGCAATGAAACTTGAGGCATCTGCAAACAGGGCAACTGGAATTTGAGCCAGCAGTGATTGACAGTTCCTCCAAGGATGTATCAGTGCCAGAGGAGGCCAGGCTAACAAAGAGGAAATAAGGAAATGATAGGAGCCACTGACCCACTAATCTCTGCCACACTCTTTCTTACCACACACTTTTCCCGCAGTGCATTAACCAGCATGGGAATTTCCAGCATGGGGGCAACTTCAGAGGTTTCTATTTGGCCTCCCCCACGTATTACTCTTTACCTAAGAGGCAAGGGCCCAGTGAAAGAATTATTCTGACTATCAAATATGCCCATCACAGTTATACATTCGGGAAATGACCACTGATGCAATGGACCCATTGGAGACTGGATTTTAGTTAGAACTCCATTTATTATCTAACCTTCATAATCCATCACCCTAAGAGGGAGCCACAATGATGCTTTGGAATGCCAGCTCTGAACCAGACAGAGCATGGAACCAGACAGATAAAGTCTCTGTCTTCAAAGTGTTTATGTTCTTGTTTGGAGAGATATATAGATTTATTTATTTAAAATGTAACAAAATTCATTGCAATTAAAAGATTGTGCCTTCAAAAGAGTATTTCTCTCAACAGAATGCTAGACATCGAATTATGTGTTTATGGAATCAGTAAGTTATTTAAAAATGGAGCCAGTGGACATAGACTGCCACTGTAAAGGAATCACATAGAAAATAACAGGTAAAAGGAAGATACAAGTGTGTTCATTGGACGAAAGAAATGGAAACCATGCTTGAAGATGTGAAATAAAGAGAATAATTAATGGAGTGAGTCCTGCAAAAGGGATGGGATTGTGAGAGTAGAGTAAACCATAAGCCTTGAGAAGGAAAAGGGATCTTCTTTCTCTTTTATAAGAATTGAGAATTTAGAAGAATTAAGAACAAGATGACAGGCGAAAGTACAAAGCAAATGTAAAGTGGGAAATACCTGAGAGAAAGGAGTTGGGCTTTTTTCAGATAGTGTTATTCAGCTTGGTGAAGATAAAAAGAGCTATGGATAGGTTTTTAGGTGTGAAGAGAAGGGCAAAAAAATATTTGGAGTCACAACTCTGGGGACTATGACTCTGAATCATAGCAGGTGGTTCACAGGGTTTGCTGAGGGCTCATCAAAGGTTATGTGCCATGAATTTTTAGAGCACCTAAGCAGCGTGACTTTCTCCAGCAATCCAGGAGCAGAGAACATAGAAAATTCAGACTGGAAAGCAAACTGAAATAAAAATAAATAAATAAACACATAAAAATAGATGGAAAATATGATGGAAAGCCAGGGCTTTTTATATACAAAAGTGTTATTGAAATGGATGATGACATGGTCAGCTATAGGCAGAAAATTCAGAGTCTGGAAGAGAAGCCATGGTCGGTTCATCATAAAATGTCAAGCTGATGCAGAACAAGGCAGCTGAAAAGATAGGAAATAGGACGATTGTAGACATGAAGGAATTGCAGAATCTAGGATACAGGGTCATGGAAGTTCCTGGAAATACTATGGTCAGGATGAGGCATTCTGCCTTAAAGTATTGTGTACGGTAAGGGTTTCAAAAATACTTTTCAAATTTCAATGCACCATTTATTACAGATCTGTACGTGAAACCCTAAGGTGCTAATTAAAGCCTTTATAAACATTTGCACATGGTGATTTCACAATTCTTTGAGGAGATATGAAGAAGCACTTCATCTTTGGAACACAGTCTATTTTTGCAAGTAGTTGTTATCAATGTGAAGTTATAAAAAGGAAACTTCAGATGCCTTCTCTGTGCTGCTGGCAACAGTCTCTTTTTGGCCAGAAAAGGAGGATTATGTGATTGGATTATAGACTAGAAAATTCCTAAATGTGCCTCATGCTATATTTATGATGATTGAATTAAATTCCATTACCCCCAGGGTTTGGTGATCAACTTGGAGAACAAACAAAAGCTAAAGAAACAGAAAAGAACATTTTCTCCTAATGTTCTGCTTCTTAGTAGAGAAAATGAATTTTTAAGAGCTGTATTATTTAGACTAGAAGAAATAACTCTGGCAAGGCAGCAGGTGGTTATCGTTTTGAAACAAACAAAAATAATAAATGCAAATTCCCACACCTTTAAATTCAAACGGAGATTTTGAACTTAGTCCAACTGAGTATCAATGTCTCCTGAGTATTGATGTCTACGGGTGAGCTCTGAAATGCTAATACAATAAGTGACTTCATCCCTCTGGACCATATTCAAAGTCCTAAATACAGGAAAAAAAACGGAGTAACTTAACCCCCCTCTGAGCCTATAAGAGACACATTTCTGAAAGCAACGTCCAAGGGGGAAACCCCACCCTCGGTCCCCCAAATACTGAAGTGATAAAAGAACCAAAACATTTGCTTGTATCAACTCCCTAAGAACAATTTTACATCGCCTGAGTAGCACACACAGTACACTGAGGTCTCCCCAGAATAATCTGCCTGTTTTAGATGAATTACAGAATATCAAACTGACTACATTGCTTGGTCCAATTTGGTCACATCTCTAACAGATAATTTGTTTAATTTGTTTTCTTCTACTATGGAAGAGTTTTTTTTTTCTCCTCTTTTCTGGAATGCAGGGAGAAAATTCATGCTCTTAATATGGTTTGGAAGTTCTGCAAAATACTCAATGGTCTGCTTTGATAGGTGTAAAATGGAAGCGGTTGGATTAAGTTCTCCAAAATACACAACACGAGGAGACAGCATTCTTGTAGAACACCGTACTGTATCCCATGTGGTGTCATTCACATTGCATTCTGTGTTGTGCAACGTGGTGGCCCTATGGAGAGCATACCAGGTAAGTGTGCAAGAGCAAATATTTACAGGCACAACAGGTTGTCTCTTCACCATGCAGATAATAGTAGACTAACACTTACATAGTACCGACTTTTATCCGGCACTCTTCTAACCCTGTGGAAAAGCTAACTTTATTATCTCATTTGACACACGAGGAAACTGAGTTAAAGAGAGATTACATGCCTTGTCCTTGGTCATAACACATTTAAACCTGGTGGTCTGCCTCCAGAATCTGGGTTGGTCTATTTTTCAAATAGAGAAAACAACAACAACGTAGCCCTTGAGATCTGTGATGAAAAGAAATATTTGGTAGAGCACTTAATTTATTACCTAGGCTGGGTCTTTCAAAAGCAAGCATTGGATATATTTTCTAGTAACTTATAAAAATAGAAAACAAAACGAATTGACAATGGCATCTAAGAAAGCAAATTTAATTATGTAGCAATTATTCCCTTCCTCTTAATATAATATCAAGTCTGCACACACAAAAAGTAAAGAAACCAGGTTTCTTTAGAGGGGATTATCATGCTGGATTCTCCATTGTTCTTTTTTTTTTTAATGGAACATAGTGAAAGAAAAGTAATAGCTTTCTTTTTCCATATTCTTCTTTACCTTTAATATAATAAGGTGAAAGTTAACAAATGATGAAAATGAAATACATGAAAATCTATATTTATAAAGAATTAACAAAATATCCTAATGTTATGGAACCAGGCTGGAACGCTGGCGGGAAAACCAAGCGGCACTCGGAGATCTTGGTGCATCGGAGATTTATTTAACACCGGTGGGCTCAGAGGAGACCGTTTCTCCAAAGATCTGAGCTCCGAATGAAGGGGGAAAGGGTAATTTATAGTTGTCAGCTTCCATATCTGTGGCGGACAAACAGGGCAAGAAGAACCTGGAAGAGGGGTCTCCAAGCTAGAGACCAGAGCTTGTTTTAGTCCCGTCAGCCATCTTATGCTGTAAAACTTTATTCATTTTCCCAACATTCCCCCTTTGATGCCTTTTTTTAAAAAATCTTTTAGGGGCCCCTGGGTGGCTCAGTCGGTTGGGCGTCCGACTTCGGCTCAGGTCATGATCTCGCGGTCCGTGAGTTCGAGCCCCGCGTCGGGCTCTGTGCTGACCGCTCAGAGCCTGTTGCAGATTCTGTGTCTCCCTCTCTCTCTGACCCTCCCCCGTTCATGCTGTCTCTCCCTGTCTCAAAAATAAATAAATGTTAAAAAAAATTATTAAAAAAAAAAATCTTTTATTAGGCATCACTTTTTAGCTCTAGGGGTTGGTACCCTCGGAGGGCTAAGTTACATGCTGCACTTTGGCGAGCAACAGTGTTTTCAATAAATTGTACCAGAGTATTTAGTATACAGGAACTAATGGTCACAAGTAAAATTATGGAAAGGAGGGGCCCTGCCAGGGCAGAGAGCCAGGATGCCCAGTCTGTAAGATCCCATCCTCTCCATTGACTGATATTTTCTTGTCATCTATGTTGAATTCTTTCCTTGAGTTCCTTAACCTTAGTCCTGACTATTCCTGATTGGTTTACAAAATGGCAAGCTTCCTCCCCCAGAAAGATACAAGTCCCTCCTTTTTCTGAAGTGAGGAGGTCGAGGGCTCGCCTATTTTGGAGGGACACTGCTGCCAGGGAGTTTATCTGGCTTTATAAGGTTAGCAGGGAATGTGCCATGGTTCCATGTCCAGCTTGTTGGTGCAGTCTCTATTAGCCCAATAGCAAGAAGCAAGATCAGGGCTATGACACCAGTAAGGGGCAAGGGCTGGCAGAGTTGCATCCGAACCCCTGGGCTCGGTCCACACATTGATTCCTCAAGCTTCTGCCCTCCGTGCACAGGCCAGCCAGCTTCTGGGGTGTGGCTGGAGCAGGGCTGGAGATCCCAGGAGCCAGTGGCTGAGGGTCTGTCTAAGCAGGTTTACTGGATCTGGGTCACTTCACCAGGTTGAGGGTTCCTCTGAGTTGGCCTTCTTAACTCTGGAGTGATGAACCCATGGGGTGATACCTGTATGTGGTTATAAATCTGTAAAGTCCACCTCCAAGTCTTCAAAAGGGATGGGTTTCTGGTAACTGTCAGATCAGGTTTAGGGAAGATATGGTTTGCGTATTTAGAGATCCATCCTGTTTTCCAGTTGTTTAATAATCATATGCCTATGGGGTCTTATTATTATCCCCACAGAATAACAAGCACAGAAGATTGTCTGTACATGAAATACTGGGACAATTTTTCTGAAGTTTACCTTAAGTTGTCTAGTTTGGGCAAACAACAAACATTTAAAGACAATCATAACTAGACTTTAACATCCATAACGGTGCCTTGTTGAAACATAGTTTTCTCTCTAAAAACCCCCTTTCCAGAGATAGCCAACTGAGACCAATGCATTTGTAGAACAAGTCCAGTCTTAACACACCTGGCCTAATTATTTACATAAGCTCAGCAAGAATAGCGATTGATTATGAGGATCTTTTGAAGTTTGCTTTGCTGGGACCTTTTATAAGGAATCTCCGGGTTGAACATTTAGTGGCCTCTCCAAACTAGAAGCCAAGCCAAATACTTGCCATCAGACAGGCCTGCAATACCTGTAGAATTGGGCGAATTCCTCTTCATGAGGTCCCCAAGATACCCTGAGGTTCCTGCACCTGCCAGGAAGTGACCTTCTTTACTCACCTGGTGAGGCTGCTGGGAACTCTGTAAGCAAGGTATCAGGCCAACATTTCCAAGGGGCTTTACGGATCCATGTTTCATAAAGCCAACCTTAGTTCCTTAAATCTGTCTGGTCATATCTGAGTCTATTAATGTCACTCTCAAATATGACATTCCAGTCAAAGCCTTGGTAAAATAACCAGTATTTCCAATGGTGACCTGTTACAAGATGAATAGATTCTTATTGAACTTATGCAAACAATTGTAATTGCCATGAAAGAAAGAATACTCACTGAGAGTTTTTGAATTTCAGGGGAGTTATGTAGAAAGAAAAGATAAATGCTTCAGTTTACAAATGAATACTTTATGGCATTTCTATATATCATAGATATCTTAAGAGAAAGTTTCCTTAATCTGGAAGAGCAAACATTAGAGAACCAGCAATATTTTCAACAAGAATCACAAAACTATAATCTTCCTCAGTTCATTTAATCCCATGTTCCTAATTCTTGTGCAATTTGAATGCAGCTTTTTAGTTCTGGAAATTCTTACCCATTTTAGTATTAATCTTAAAGCTGTCAAATACTTGTATTTGTCCCCAAAGTCCTTTTTATAAATCTCCTTGAAGAAGAAACACATTTTGTGAGAGAATAATAACAATTATAAATGACAAAATCTCAGAAATAGACATTGTTAAAGATCTGATGAGAGTTCATTATGATGCAATTGACAAATTCGGTTATTTCTGTGACACATAAGACTTCAAGTAAATCACAATATTAAGTGATGACCTTATGCCAAAACATTAAAACTTTAGGAATTGCATATATATTTGGGCAGTTACAGCATTTACCTGTGCAATACAACCTAAGGTTTACCATTGTATGACAGTGCTTTTCCAAGTAACTTAGCATCCCAAATAGAAGGGCCTAATTGGTCAAAAAGACTTCATTTACCATTTAAATCCTGGGAAGTTTGCTAAAACCTTAGGAAGTTATAAGTACATCCTAAATAGGATTACAGATCATACAAATCTTAAAACTTTATTTATTCAACCAAGGTGGCAATAAAAGATCCTAAAGGTGAATGTATAGCATTACATACTTGTTACCAAAACCTAGCTCCTCTAACATTGAGAAGTTTTAACTAAGAATCAAAGACCTGATAAAGATGAAATCTAAAACTTTGGTTTTCCCAGAAGACAAACTTTGCATTGTCTTATCAAGAACAGATCAACAAATCCAAGAAAACTGTCATTTGAGCAGAGAGAAAAGCAGAATTTCAACCTTATACCAGTGTACTTTTAAAATTCCGTTCATCTCAACCTTAGCCCATCCTGAGCACACATGAAATTCGTTTCCAAAGATTTCCCTTCATGAACCTTCTACAACTTTCCTTTGCCTTCAAACTTTGTCCCAAAGCCATTTCCTTCCAAATAACCAGTCTCATTTAGGACAAAATTACCTTCTTCTACCGTCAACAAAAATGTATTTCCATTCCTTATATCTTTCTTACATACCTCCTACTTTCCTACCTGCAGGGTTGCTTTCCTTATTTCCATCAGTCTTAAGTACATTTAGCAGAATTTTAACTCTTAGGAAACCTTAGTCTCCAATTGAGGACTTAGTAACCGACTGAGTGAGAGGTGTTTGCATCAGAATTTTTTTAGATCGTAAATTCATGAACCAATTAAGTTCAAAGCATGTTTTCCAATAGGTCCAAATAGCCTTAATTTCTCTGCAATAAGAAGTTAAAAACACAAACTTATGTTCAGTAATCAAAGCTTTAGCAGTTCATTCTATTTGGAAAAGACCTAGATGTCCAAGGGGGTGCACTTTACTCCCTGACCTTGAGGATGGGAGGAGGAGCCAATGGTGCCTGTGGCACTGAGGAGGGTACGGGAACCAGATATGTAGGCCACACCCAAGTTGGTGCAGAAACAGCAGGGGGAGGGGAAGGCAGAAGAGGCAAGGTGCCAGTAGAAGGCAGAGAAGGAAAACCTAATTCAAAACCTTAACTCAGAGGGGCAGACACCATGTTTTTTCCACCAAAGTGGAAATACGGAGTCCACATCAAGCCAGAGAAGACTGGGGATTTCCCCGAAACAAATGGAGTTTCAGCAACTGCTTGGGAACATTCCGCAAAGTCCCCATCCTGAGGTAGACTAACCACAGTTGGCTCCAATTATAGCTGTTAACCTGGGAAATGAGGGAGAATCCCTCACATCTATTAGGCAGAGGAACAGGGAGAGAGAGTCTGTGTCCCCTTCAGTCTGATTCTATCTCAGCCAGACCAATAAAGTCCCCTTCTTGAGGTTCATCCTGATATCAGCTGGGTTTCTGGGACTTTCCCTGGTTAGGACATTTATTCTTTTAATGTCCTTTTTCCTTGCAGTAGGTCCACTGACCCCTTGCTAAGGAGGTTCTGGGCCAACCCCCTTTTGGTGGCTAGATCTTCCCTGTCCTTTTGGCATGGCTCTCTTATGCCTCTAGAGCAAACAGGGTGTAAGCCTTGCATAGCCTCACATAATAATCCCCAGGGGAATCCCCTTGCTGCTGGGGATATTCATGGGCTTCTCAGCCCCTGCTCTGATCCCCCGGAGGAGAGCCCCTTGGTACCCGTGGATGTGGACCGGCATCTGGAGAGCGCCTGCGCCTGGCCGAGGGCTCATTCTGGCCAATGGTCCTTGTGGGGGAGGGTTCTCTGGGTCCAGGAGGGGAGGAGAGATGGGTGGCATCCAGGGCCAGAGGAGAGATGGACAGGGGAGGAGTTTCAAGCTCTGGGGTAGGGGAGGAGGGATTCCGGTGAGTCATAAGGTGGCGGAAAGATGGGATCTTCCTCTGGGTCTCCTGCAAACACTAGGGGAGCAGTGGATTGCTTTTTTGGTTCCCTGGGTGAGTCTCCGGATAAGGCCGTTAAAACCTTTGCCTGACTCTGCTTGCTATAGATGAATCGCACCCAAGGCAGAGGATTTCAGGCAATTTCAAGCCAGGAGTCGATGTATGGAAATTGATCAGGGTGACCTGGGTCTCTGGAGACAACATGCCAGATGCAGCAGACCATTAGGAAATCCAAAGTTCCCTCAGAGGGCCCTCCTACACCAAAAGTGGGCCATTCTAACTCACATAGGGTCCTTAACCTGCTGGGGGTTATCTTAATTCCATAGTCTCCCCAAAACCCCTTCTTTGCTCTGTCCTGACCCCATAATGTTCCCATGAGGTGGAGTCACAAAGACAGAGGGATAGGGGTGCCCCCTCTCATGAGGAGACCAGTCAGATGCCCGTCTGGCCGTGTCCCAAAGGAACTTAGGTGACACTTAGCTGTAGCAGTCTCAGCTTTGCGACTTACAATTGGAAAGTATTCTGATGCCGCCACAGACTGTGTGCCATTCACCATGGAATCGCAGACAGGCCCATTCAGACTGTGTGGGCTTTGGGGGACCTTAAGGGTACCCGCCTGTGGAGCCACAGAATCGAATTCAGCAGGCAAGCTAGAGCAAGTCGCAGATTCACACTCACATACACACCAGGGGTTATTACATTCCCTCCCACAGAATTCCTACCTATGAGAATACTGAGGTCTCTGGGGAGCGATCAGGTCCCCCTTCCACTCTTGAGTGGGCCTGACTAGATTGGGCCTCAGCCTTACCGGTTCCAACGTTGGGTCCAGGTCCTCATCTGCCAAGTCTCCTTGAGTCCGGGGGGGAAGGGCAGAGTGGGGGCTGGCCTGAGGCGACCGAGCGGGAGACTGCCGAAATTCAGGCAGTGTGCTCCTTCTCCCTTGCGATTCCTCGCTCCGTCACCGCCTCGCTGTTCTCCCAAACCGGTGGCAACAATGGGCCAGCGCAGTTGGGTTTCCCGGTCAGGGAACCAAATATGTTATGGAACCAGGCTGGAACGCTGGCGGAAAAACCAAGCGGCACTCGGAGATCTTGGTGGATCAGAGATTTATTTAACACTGGTGGGCTCAGAGGAGACCGTTTCTCCAAAGATCTGAGCTCCGAATGAAGGGGGGAAGGGTAATTTATAGTTGTCAGCTTCCATATCTGTGGCGGACAAACAGGGCAAGAAGAACCTGGAAGAGGGGTCTCCAAGCTAGAGACCAGAGCTTGTTTTAGTCCCGTCAGGTGTCTTATGGTGTAAAACT
Organism: Panthera uncia; assembly: GCF_023721935.1. NCBI lineage: Eukaryota > Metazoa > Chordata > Mammalia > Carnivora > Felidae > Panthera > Panthera uncia. Next base: position 48,760,352 of record NW_026057576.1, read on the forward strand.
TTATTCATTTTCCCAACACTAAGAGGAAGGCAATTGCTGCTGCAGTTATTTTTCTGTTGGTTTTATTCTTGTGCTTCCTGATGATGCTGTTTCTGATTTTTATATGATCATGTCTAATTAAAGTAAATTTTTCAGGAACGAGAGAGAACTTCTCACAGCATGTTATATAGAATTTTTTAAATATAATTTGGTTTTATCAAACACAGAAACTATTATCCTTGGCTTGAAACAAAGCATCACCGATTTAAATGTGCCAGGCAACCACATAATATAGTTTCTTTCCATAAGATGTATCTTCTGCTTGACAATGTTCATACATCATTCTCAGATCCTGACAGATAACATGATTGTAAAGATTTTATAACCAAGCTAGTAAAGTATGCCAAGGTTCACATAAAAGAAACTGGCAATTGGTAGAAGGTTTCTCAATAAAATGGAACATGCTTACACCCAAAAGAGCTGTTGTTAAAGATTGAGAGATAAAGACATTTGGATGGAAATTGCTTGGCAAAGTCAAAAGTAGGCGCTCAGCTTGGTTCGGCACCTGAAAATGAAGGTTTCAAACATGAGTAGACATTATCCTTGGAGAGCAGGGATGAAAATTCCCATTCTAAACATTTTTAGGAATTAAAAAAAAAAAAAAATGGTTCCCACCTCGGTTTGAAAGTGCCCCAAAGTAAATGCATTAGAGAAAACTAAAATTATTTCAAGAAAATTTTCTTGGATTTTTCTGGAGTTTGAACAGAGTATTAGAGCCACCTTCTTGGAAAGCTGAAAAACCACATGATTGTTTCTATTGATCAGGAAGAAAAGCTGAGGCTGCATGCAATTTATTTTGCCATTTCCATGAGAGCACAGGAATATTGCACTCAAGAGTGTTGAAAATAATATGCCGATTCTTTAGGAGGGAGTGACAGCAGGCTCCAGTTGTGAGGCAGAGTATCCCCTGCACCTGCAGCTGCATTTGGTTCTCTAACCCAAATAGCTAGAATTTTCACTTAAGACTGGAGAGTCAATTTGAGAAGCAAAAAAATAAAAAATAAAAAAGGAGTGTGTGTGTGTGTGTGTGTGTGTGTACTTACTCTGCTTATCTTTCTATTTGTCTAGCTAAGCCTGGGAGAATGAGAGATGCATGACTTAATAAAGGGATGTAATATCAATAAGAGCTTCTCCTCATCCTCTGTTCTAGCTGGATTTGACCTTCAGGTCATTGTGATTTTACCAACAAATGCTGCCTATGAGAGTCCATGGCAGAAAACAAAGATTAGCAACAAGGCACAAACAAAATAGGCAATGAAGGAGTGGGCAGCTCTCGCCCCTCCTCCCTTGGCCCTCCTCCCACCTCCCAACCTGAGCCTCCCTGCCTGAATCTTGTGGGCCACCAACAGATGTTAGAGCTTTGTTCTTTTGTTTTCTTTTTTCTGTTTTTTTTATATGAAATATAATTTATTTTCAGATTGGTTTCCATACACACTCAGTGCTCATCCCAACAGGTGCCCTCCTCAATTGTTCTTTTGTTTTCAAATAGCAAAGAGCCCCCTGAGTTATCTCACCTGGGGCAGGGGTGGGGGTGGGGGTGGGGCGGCCATGAAGGGCTTGACTATAAAAATGCTCATTTGAAGACTTGAATCTGCAGTACAAACTATTCCTTCCTTTTCCTTTTGCCTCTCTTCATCCCTGGTCCACCACGCACATCATTTCTCTTTTAGGCCCTCCACCCATTTAGATCTTGTCCGCTCCTTTATAATTTCAGTTTGTTCATGGCTTTGGCTAGTCACGGTCCTTATCCATGACTCTTTTTCAAAAAAGAAAATTCTATTTTGCTTTGATTTCAGATTCCCAAGATAGACATTGTGGTTAGCTCAATTCATTCTTTTGTGTCTGGTCATAGTTCATTAAATATTTGGTCACTGTTATAGCTTGAATTGTGTCCCCTTAAAAAGATATATCGATGTCCTTACCCTCCCAGTACTTGTGAATGTGACTTTATTTGGAAATAGAGTCTCTGCAGATGTATTCAAGTTAAGATGCAGCCACTGGGGTGGGCCCTTAATCCATTACAACCAGTATCCTTAAAAGAAGAGGGAAATTTGGACACAGGCACAGAGGAAAGATGCATATACAGGCTGAGTCAGAGATTGGGATAATACTTCCATAAAGGAAGGAATGCTGGAGCTACAAGAAGCTGGAAGGGACAAGGAGGGATCCTCCCTCCCTTACAGGCTCCTTCTAACACCTTAATTTTGGACTTTCGGCCTCCAGATCTGTGAGGGAATATATTTCTGTTACTTGAATCCACTCAGTTTGTGGTATTTCATTACAGTAGCCCTAGAAAACTAATAGTCACCTTAGTCAATTGTCTAACCTTGATCCGCATATTTGGATACCCAAAGTATGACATTTTTGCACATTAGCTGAGCTTGTGGGAACATATTTTTCCCTTAGAAATTGTGGGAATAAATAGCTGATGTCCACATCTCTTGTCAAGAACATACCTGGTGGGGTATCAGAGTGGCTGTTGATTAACCATCCAACTCTTGATTTCAGCTCAGGTCATGATCCCAGGGTCATGAGATTGAGCCCCACATTGGACTCTGCACTGGGTGTGGAGCCTGCTTGAGATTTTCTCTCCCTCTCCCTCCCCCACTCCCATGCATGTATGTGTGTGCACACTCTCTCACTCTCTCTCTGTCTCTCAAAAGAAAGAAAAAAAAAAGAACATACGTGGTGACTCTTGTTAAATAAAAAGGGGGGGAGTCTGTTTTTTTCTTTTTCGTCAGAGGTGCATGGTTTATTCTCCAATTTCTAGGAAGGGAAAATTTTTCAAAAGGAAGAAAAATCAGTTCTTTCTTCTAAAACTGAAACTAATGAAGTTCTTTGAAAATATCTCTCTCCCTCCCCCACTCCCGCCATGTTCTCATACTTTTCAAGAGAAAATCTAAATATAGGAAAGATTCCACACTTAACACCGACCATCATTCTTTATGTTTTTTAATTCTTCTGTTCTCATTAGTGTTGCGAGAGGTACTATAACCTGAAATAAAGCCCAAGAAAGAAACAGCCACAATGTGCTAGCCAACATACCACAGTTAGTCCCTTTTATTTTTATGTAGTGAGATGTAATTGATATATAACATTGTGTAAGTTTAAGGTGTACAACATGTTGATTTGGTAAATTTATATATGGCAATACTATCACCAAGGTAGCATTAACTAACACCTCTATCATGCTACTTGGTTGCCAACATGGCAGCAGAGAAATGGGGAAAGTGAAGATATGGGGCAGTTGGAGAAGGGAAACAGGAGGGACCCTGAAACAGCTCTCTAAGGGGCCAGGTAGTAGAGGCCGTTGGCTTTGCAGGCCGTTCAGTGTCGGCCACAAGTTTTAGCACAAAATCTACCATGGATAGCAAGCAAATGAATGGGCATATCCCCATTGCAGTAAAACTTTGCAAAAGTTGGGAGAGAGGTTGGATTTGGCCTGCAGGCCATGGTTTGCCAACCCTGTTCTAGAGGATCAGTGCCAACACCTGTGGTTGCTGATGAGCTTCTTCCCTGGTCGGCACCCAGCACGGAAGCGTATGACATCATAACCAGGAGGACGCTGCTCCTAATGATCTCTTTGCCTGTATCGCCAAAGATGGGTCTCAGCTACAGTCAGTTACAGTGTATAGGAACACATGCAGTCAATGAGAGTGCCTTCAAGGCATTACCCCCAAGGAGCTCCTTAAAGATGTGTTAGGACCTTCCTCTGCCCCTTGAGACATTTGAGACAATCTCAGAATTTCAGTGTCTGTTTTGTCATTTGTTGGCATCCTGCCATACAAATACTCTATCTCAGAAACAATAGCAGCATGATAGGCAAAAGAAATCCTTACCACGATTTTACCTAGAGGCAGAAACTCATACAGATGTACAGCCCCACGGCAGCTAATACACGCAGCCTGATGTTACCCCTGAACAAATGCTTAAAGTAGAGTGCATATGAGTGCCTCCTCATGTCCCTAGAAGCAAAAAAATAAATTGGTACTCCCTTCTACAAGGACAGAACACAACATATATTGCTACTGGCCACAGAGAGACATAAGATGATGCCATCCTGGCCAATTCTCAGAGCCATTCACGTGATCGATAAAAATCACAATGGCCTTGAACCCACCAACACGTGCTCAGAATGTTACTAGTTGCAACAGCTCCTGTGTAAGGTCAAAGGCAGACCCAAGATGCCACAGTGTCCTGACCTCTCAGCGTCCAAATATCTCTAAGACCCTGTACCATTACATTGAATCTCAGACCTAAACCATTTCCATTTATAGTGGAAAATCCCATCATAGGAAGAAAAAAAAAAAAAAAAAAGCAAACAACAACAACAGAAAACCTAGAAAACAAAGAACATTTTTCAGCCCCTTTTCTTCTAATGATGTGATGTGTTGGATTTGGTTTATACCAGCTTGTCAGCACTAAATGTCAAATTTTCAGAAATTTTGTGAGCCAATTGACATCACATTGTAGTTTAAAATCAGCCATCTTGGGAATATTTATTTCACAAACATCAGCAAATCTACAAATCTACACATTTTTCCATGGAGACTGATCTTAAACATTTACCGACCCTGTTCCTGCCTTAATGCACTAGCCAGAATGTCCTTATTTTTTGATCAGGTATTTCACCTTGAGCTGTCCAGCCTACTTGACCACCATGATTCAGCCTCTCAATGCCTTCCATTTTGGAATCTACCTGTTTCATTACCCTCCCCCTGTCACAAAACAAGAAAGAAAGGAAGTCAGCTGTTATTTCTCCCAGCGACAACACATCTGGTCCACACATCAAGAATCCACCTCATAATCACTCACGATACTCCTACAGCAGTAACAGCTGTTAGCATCAAGATCATTCTGTGACCCAACCCCTCCACCCCTAAATCCTCCAAAAGGATGTATAAAATACTTTTAAAAGATCAAATGTAAAAGTGAACAATTGATGAAACTAAGGTAACACTGCGTGCCAATGATACTTCAATAAAAGAAATAAATAAAAGTGAGCATTTCAAAATATTTAGCGATAAATATTTTAATTTCAGATTACGTCAAAAGGAGCACATCCCCCATAAGAAATACAGAGTAAGACTCATTCTTCAGACAGGCTGCTTCTGCAAAGTTGAGAAGAAAGAGCAGCTGTGAATTTTGGCTTCAGTCCAGTTTGATAAGTTAGAGATGGTCTGCGGCTGTTCATGGAAATTTTAATGTTCACAACTCCACTCTTTAAGATCCATAACAGGGATTGTTTATCCCTTGCGGTTTGCAATTGATTTCTCTCCCACAGAAGGGGAAATAAGCTTTGTTCTAACAGTAAACTCTTCTAGACTGCAATAATAACATAAGATGATGAGTCCTATTCTTTCATTATTTTTATAACTGTGCTCCTCCTGCCCTCCCCTCTATGTTTCTTGTGCCTAATGAGACAGAAAAAAATACCGATGTAAATGGCCAATTTATAGATCATTCCTGAGAATTTATACATAAAATGCTATTCTGACTAAAAAGAATCATCCTCATTAGTCAGTCATAATGTATATATCTCTACCATTAGAGATTCATTCCTTTGGCTTAAAAATTGCTATATTAGGGGTGCCTGGGTGGCTCGGTCAGTTAAGCATCCAACTTCGGCTCAGATCATGATCTCTCAGTTTGTGAGTTTGAGCCCCACACTGGGCTCTCTGCTGTCAGTACAGAGCCACCTCTTGCCCTTCTGGCTGCCCTTCCCCCACTCATGCTCTCTCTCTAAAATAAATAAACATTTTAAAAAGTTATAAAAAATTACTATATTAAACCATTCACATTTCAGTACAAGCCCAATTATCCAAAACTGGAAAAACTTATATTCTTCACACTGAATCTTTGGGTGCCTGGAGTTAATGAGGCTGCATTAAAGGAATACATATATGAGCTTAGACTTGACCAAAAGAGAACTTGATGAAGGAAATATAGTTTCTTTGAAGTGTGCCTGAAAATAGTACCAGCACATGTTTATCTCCACATCGCAGGGTAAGATGTCAGGTAATATACCCAAGATCACAGCATTAGTAGGTAGTAGAAATAAGAGTTGAGAGCCAGATCTGACTTCAAGACTCTAGTCTTTTTCTTGTGTTTCTCAGGGGAGTAGAAATAAGGCTTTCAGCATTATGGCATGTTTTTATCCTGAATGACAACTACCATAGTCTATGGAAGTGTTAACCGGTCTGTGGCAAAAATCTTTGGCCAAAGCATGATCTAAGGATTTCATTTTCTGTTACTTAAAACCCATTAATGGAAAGGTAACACTAGAGTTTTCATTTAGTAGTGCTTGTATTTGTTTTCCAGGGCTGCTCTAACAGATTATCACAAACTGTGTGGCTTAAAACAACAGAAATTTATTTTCTCACGGTGTTGGAGATGAAAGTTCAAAATCAAGGTGTCAGCAGGGCCACGCTCGCCCCGGAGGCTCCAGCGGGAAGTCCTTTTCTTTACTCTTCCAGCTGCTGGCAGCTGCAGGCATTCCTTGGCTGGTGGCCGCAGCCCTGTCTCCACATAGCCTTCTCGTCTGCTCGTCTGTGTCACTTCCTTGCCTCTCTACGACAAAGGTATTTGTGATGATATTGAGGAACCATCCAGATAATCCAGAGTAATTGCCTTATCTCAAAATCCTTAACCTAACTGCACCTGCAAATACCCCTTTTCCAATTAAAAGGAATTACCAGTTTTAAGGATTGGTACTTATTCCCTTTGGGTCATAATTATTCAACCTACTGTAATATTATACTTGGTGAAATCTATTTTTCACTCACATACAGGAGAACTACATGTAGTGGTAGTTAGGTTATCAATCTATATTTGCTTCTTTGGACAGAGTAGACACGATACTACTCTTTATCCCTTCTCATCCCTATTATCCTTCACACCACCTTCATCCCCTGCTAAACTGGGTTATGTTTAGAGGAATCTGTTTCTGGAGTACAGGTGGGCCATAGGCTGTAACACTGCCTTTAAACAGTAGTTTAAGTAGCCTAGGGGCTACCAGAGCCCCTGCTATGGGTCCTGTACTTTCAAGGCGCTCACTCCGGCCTCACTACCGGCTGCACCCCTCCCTACAAGGCAAAGAGTCCACGGTTCAGGAGAAGTGCCTGCCTAGAGTTCATGCCCTCCCCCTCCCATTCTAGATCACATTCTGGGAACCTGCAATCTTAAGAGATTGCCCAAAGATGGGGCGCCTGGGGGGCTCAGTCAGTTAAGTGTCCGACTTCGGCTCAGTCAGTTAAGTGTCCGACCAGCTCACATCACGATCTCATGGTTTGTGGGTTCAAGCCCCACATCATGCTCTGTGCTGACAGCTCACAGTCTGTGTCTCCCTCTCTCTCTCTCTGCCCCTTCCCTGCTCGTGTTCTGTCTCTCAAAAATAAATAATTGTTAAAAAAATTTTTAAAGACATATTGCCCAAAGACCCCTATGTCTTTCCTCCCGAAAATGGACAGCACTGCCCACATGGACACTCCCAGCCCTGAGAGATGCCCAAGATGAAGCTATTTCAGGTGTGGATTCACGTGGATGAAGAGACTGGGACATCTATACACATGCACTCCAGGCCAGAGCCAGGTGTGGGAAATGAAGGCTGAGAGCATCTATTCACTCTCTGACCCAAAGCCCTGAAAATGTTACAGGTGGGTCTGGTGGTGAAGATGGGGATTAAGGCAAAACCAGGCGTGGCTAAGAACCGCTCATCATGACAGGGTAGGAGACAGGAGAATACTAGATCATTTTGAATGGCCAAGTAACTACTCTGCTGATTTATTATCTACCAAATGCTATAGATGATAGATGATAGATAGATAGATGATAGAGATAGATAGAGATAGAGATAGAGATATAATGATTGCTTTAATATGTTAATGGGCTTAATAATGTTCCTACCCTTTGACTCAATAATTTTACTTCCTAAAATCTAATCCCTGAAAATATTTCAAAATACAGAAAAGGATTCATAGACAGACTTTCATCGCCCTATTTTTTAAGATAGTAAAGAGGGAAGCATCCCAAATGCCCGGTAACAGACAGATGGCTAAATAAGCTGTGATATATTGAAATAAATGTAACGGAGCTTATAAAAACAATGTTTACAAACTGTTGTACAAGGTATAAAATATGTATAATTTTGAATAAAAAATAAAATATATATGGTACAAAGTTAGTACTGTAAAATGGTCCCACCTGTGTAAAAACTAATCCTAGGGAAAAAAATGACTTCAAGGAAATAACCAAAATATTAGTTACCCACAGAAAGTAGGATTCTGGATTATTTTTGTTACACTTCATGATCTAATTAACAAATTGTCTGCAATAACACACATTACTTTTACAACCAGGTTTTAAGAAGCAACAGTAAAACTAAAATACCGATACTACTTACACATGGTGTTAATCAGTTTCTTCCCCAAACCACACAAGATAACAGTTGAAAGACTGCAGGGGGTGGGGATGTGGACTGTGTATAAAAAGGAAAGAAAGGAAGGAAGGAAGGAAGGAAGGAAGGAAGGAAGGAAGGAAAAGAAAGAAAGAAAGAAAGAAGAAAAGGAAAGAAGAAAGGAAGAAAGAAAGGGAAGAAAGAAAAGGAAGGAAGGAAGGAAGGAAGGAGAAAGAAAGAAAGAAAGAAGAAAGAAAGAAAGAAAGAAAGAAAAAGAAAGGGAAAGAAAGGAGACAACAGCAAAACAACTTTGGAAACTAGAAAGCGGTGGATAAGATGTCATTGATGATGTAAAGCTGAGAAAAGCGACCTCACTACCAGCAGCATGGGGAAGACAGGCTGATCCGCAGAAAAACTCAGGAATTGGAGGAACCCTATTATGTAAAAGCAGGAATACAAATGGGCCATGGAAACTAGAGGATCAATTGAAAATCTGCACAGACTATAGAACCCCAGAAGTCTCTCCCACTCCAACAGAAGACAGGGTGACTCTCCAAAAAGTGCACCAAAGAGATTCTGAGCTGAACGCAGGGGGCAGAACTGAGGGTCAGTGTATTGTATTGAGAATAGGGGCATTAAGTACATGGTGAGATCTCTTCTTGCTTCCTCCAGAACGCTGGTAGATAGGCTTACCCCTTTCAGATAGGGAACTGACCAAACCAAGAGAAAAGACATCTATGGACCAGGGGTCCCTCAGTAAAAAAAGCCATCCATTGACAAAATTTCCCCATACACATAGTTATCTGTCACCCTTTGGTTGCCTCAGTCTTAAAAAATGAGCAGAAGCCAAGGATCATAAGTCATTTGAGAAAAGTCCCCAACATGAAAGAGACTTTTTTAGAAGTAAAAAAAGTAAAAAAGTAAAAAAAGTAAAAAAATGACTCAGGGAAAACAAAAATATTGCAGTAAACAGAGACTTTGAAAAAAACTAGAATTGAAACCTTCAGTGAGGTAAGAAAGTATACTTAATCCATAAAATAAAACCACAAGCCTATAAACCTAAGAATATTGAGGGGGGGGGGAAAGATCTTTGCACTTTAAAAATACTATGATAGCAAAATGAAAATCTAAAAGAAAAAAAAAGGAAAGAAAAAGGCTTGGAAGCAAAGTTAACCATTGCCGTGGTAGAGCTGATCCTCAAACCTAAGCTCCCCCTTCCTCGCCTTTCCTCCCATCAATGCCTGCCCTCCAGTGCGTTCTCATGGATGGCAGCTGTGGTTTAAAGAATTTGTAGCATTCTAAGCCTCCCTTAGAACCGTTATATCAAAACACTCTCACTTCACGAGCAATAAAACTTTATTGCCAGATTCTGCCATTTATCTGGAAATAGAAAAATAGGTCTCCCCTACCCCCTGTTTCTCTCTTCATTCTTAAGTGCATTCTGTGCAATGCTTTTATAATACCAATTGCCCACTGGGTGTTTTACTTTATTTTTCCAGGCAGCCCACACAAAATAGACTGTCCTTTATAGCCTTTAGAAATAGTAACTTGAATTAGCAAGAAGAATTGACGTGCTCACAGAGGCAACTTCCACCAACACCAGCCAGCTCCCTCCTCAAATGCAGCCCCACCCTGAACCTTTCTTCGCTCAGCCCTCCCATCTCTGAGATCATTAATTACCTACTCCTTCAGCACATTTGTGCTCTACTCCTAGCTGCTGACAACACAAGCCTGTCTCCTTTTACATGGTTGTTTGAAACTTTCACAGCAGGCAAGGCTCAGATTTAATCATTTGATTCTGATGCACATTCTTTAACAACTTAGAGCAGCATTTAAGGACAGTATGACAGATCTGGGACTATCACAACCCTCTTGATCAGAGTTATTCCCACAGCCAGGGGTCCATCCTTGTGAAAAGTTAAATGCCTGGTTCTAAAAAGCTTTTAGACTTTTCATTTGGTTGTGCTGAAAGCTTCCACTTGTTTTTGTTGTCATCTGATATATATTGGAGTTCTAGGAAGACCAAATATACGATGATTAAACCGGTTTCTAGTTCCACTGAATCATAAGCATTACATAAAACAGAAGTCCATTCAAATAAATGTGCTTTGGGGCGCCTGAGTGGCTCAGTGGGTTGAGCGACCGACTTCGGCCTAGGTCATGATCTCACAGTTTGTGAGTTTGAGCCCCGCGTCGGGCTTTGTGCTGACAGCTCAGAGCTTGGAGCCTGCTTCTGATTCTGTGTCTCCCTCTCTCTCTGCCCCTCCCCCACTCATGCTCTGTCTCTCTCTGTCTCAGAAATAAGTAAACATTAAAAAAATTAAAAACAAAAACAAATAGAAGTGCTTTAAACAGTGTGTCCTGCTATGAGAAAGTTCAATACCTGTACCCGTAAAACAAATGTGTTTGAGGAAGTCATTTACACCAGTAAGATGTCTAATCAATTAGAATTTGCCAAAAATGAAATCTCTTAGTCCTCCTAAACCACACACACACACACACACACACACACACTTTCAATTTATGAACTATGTACTTTGGAGCACATACATTTATCTTTACAAGAGCTATAATATTTATCAGTCAGAATTCCCCAAATAATTTTGCATATAATTATCTCATTTGATCCCATTTGTGACCCTGTTAAAGATGCACAGCAGCTCTTGTCTCCAATTTGTAGATGGTGAAATAACTTGCTAGAATGAGTGAAAATGGGCTTCCTTCAAATAAATGTTCCTCCTTTGCGTATACCAATGCTTCGAGCAGTAGCTAAAAGCTAGTAGGAGCTCAGTAAATATTCTTGGCGGGGGGGGGGGGGGGGACACAAAAACCTCAAGAAGATATTTATTATCTGGGGCGCCTGGGTGGCCCAGTCAGTTAAGCCTCCAACTTCGGCTCAGGTCATGATCTCACAGTTCATGAGTTTGAGCCCCGCATCGGGCTCTGTGCTGACAGCTCAGAGCCTGGAGCCTGCTTCAGATTCTGCGTCTCCTTCTATCTCTGCCCCTCCCCGACTTGTGCTCTGTCTCTCTCTGTCTCTCAAAAATAAATAAGTGTAAAAAAAATGTTAAAGAAAATATTTATTATCAAAGTTATATCTTAAGGGATTTCAAAGGACAAAGTTTGCAAGAATAACAGATATGATGAAATACTGATTCAGCAAGGGCATTGATTCCCCAACTTCCTGAAAGAGACAAAAGGTCTCTTGACTCATCCTCTTAACCTAAGTCATCCCTGGGATGATATGTCAGCCTGGCTGGCTGTCTCTTTTACAGTATCCCTGGCTCAGAGGTGAACAAGGTAAATAAGGTAAAATCGAAATAATATTGGGCTACTTGGCAAATGGCTATTAAAGAAATAAAGCTAGTCCTACTGTTTTGAATTACATGAAGCAACTCAAAGAATGCCAACAATATGGCATTTCGTGGAGAAGTAAATAAAATGCATTATTAGCAAATGCAGTGCTTCTTACAATGGTTGCTTTGTGTGCCCTGTGACAGAGGCGACCACGTTGTCTGGTGATCATGGGTTTCCGTATATAACCATTTCTACCTCCTACCCCTGGGATAGGGTCTAGATCTTATTAATCTTTGTCCTGCCAGAGCCTATCTGGTCCAAGTCTTTTAGGGACCCAATGAATGTTTGATGAGGAAGTTAATTAATGAATAAATAAACTGCTGTGAAAGGTGATTGGATGCATCCTGGCAGAGAAAATAGCATAGGCTAGAGAGTCAGAAAAATTTAGGTTCACTTTCCAGCTCATCCAAACAGAAACTGCACGATCATAACTTTCTCAACTGCTGAGTCCCTCTTGTCTCAACTGTAAAAGTAGCCTAACACTGGGAAATAATGCCTACAGTAGAAGTCTTCTCTGACAAGGAAATGAGGGAATGAAGTAAGCATTTAACTGTTTTCCCTGACACCTTGGATGCACTATAAATTCACTTAACTATGAAAATTTTTTTTACCAGGCAAGTTAAACTTCAGATCTCAAAATAGCATAGCCCCCAATAATCGAGTCCTGAAACACAGTTCAACTAAATTCACTGTCCTCTTTCAATACACAAGACAGGGGATGATTAATTTATTATTTTTTTAATGTTTATTCATTTTTGAGAGAGAGAGAGACAGAACGTGAGGGGCAGGGAGAGAGGGAAACACAGCATCCAAAGCAGGCTCCAGGCTCTGAGCTGTCAACACAGAGCCCGATGTGGGGCTCAAACCCACAAACAGTGAGATCATGACCTGAGCCAAAGTTGGACGCTTAACTGACTGAGCCTCCCAGGCAGCCCAGGAATGATCATTTAAAGTGCATACCAGTGGCCAGCAATGAAAATAACAAAATGAATGGTGCGTATGTTACCATCCACTAAAACATGTCCATGAATATGGCTTTGATGTTAGTTTAATTATTGATTTTATTGAGAATGAATATTTATATGACTGCTTTAAGATTAATACATTTGTCCCAGTAATTTGTTGGAATTTGGATTCCGAGGTGATTTAGCGACAGCAATTTCTACGTAGGAAATGCATGGTTCATGAAATAGCTTGGAAACCAAGATTAAGGCCAAAAATGATTGAAAGAAACAAAAAAATTCTAAAACCTCTGTGGGAATTCCCTCCTTCCTTTGCTGCAGAGGAAGAAAACTTGGCCTCATGTCATTTCTAATTCTCTGTAAGCCTTTCCACAATGCAAATGTCACAGTGAAAAATTTGGCAATTGCTTTTGGGGAAGGTAAGTTGCCCAGATCACTAGAAAATGTTTTGACATTTAAGTGACCCTTCCATTCTGTTTTACAAAAGAAGTTCCAATTAAGCTCAAAGCACTCTTCTTATTTACTATCCTGGCCCTAGAAATGAAGGCCATGTAAAGTTGAATGCTATCTTTGCTATGGGAGCAGGGCTGAATGCTCTGTGAGGGAGAATAAGAACTCTCAGCCACCCCCCAAGAAGATAAGAGCTGATGAAAATTACTTTTTGCCTTGAAATTTATCACCATTTCCCCATAGCATTGTTTTTTTCCTTGGCTGTAGCCCAACACAGATGCTCAATTCAGCTGGTAGGACACAGGGAACAGTCTCGTGTTGGAAGGTTCTGGTCCTGGTTTTGCTACAAATTTATCATGTAATGTTGAATAAGCCTCTTCATCCCTCAGGACCTCTGTGTTCCTATCTATTAAATGAGGGAGGTGTAGCGGATAATTTCTGAGGCCTCTTCCAGCTCCAGTTGTATGGTGTGTGCATTTGTGGTCAGGAGCAGGAGGAAAAAGGTAGAGTTTGTGTAACAATGGGCTTCCCCCAATGTGGTCAGCCATCCCCTGCTTCCAGTGGAAACCCAAATGTTAAAATGGAACAACCGAAGTGATCTGAGGCCGGGGGTGGGACTCCACAGTTACTCAAATGAAGAGTCTGGAAATGAGACACAGACCCCAGCAGGTACAGGTGGCTCTGGCAATCTAGACAGTTTGATTTACAGACTTGAAATAATACTGGACAAAAGGCACTCCTATTTTCTCTGTAGTGCTAATTAGTATTCTTCCCTTGCAGGTTGTAGGAATCATACCAAAGTAGTTTGAGAAAAAAGGCGCAAATGGTTATATGAATAAAGTCTAGACCTAGGGAAAAACTGGAACTGTAAATCCTTCAGGAACCTAGGAGATACTCTCCTGCTTACTGTCTCTTGTCACTGCTTCCTCCTCCATACTGGTTTTTCCCACAGTCCTCCTCTTCCTCCTCCTTCCCCTCCCCCTTCTTCTTTGTCTCCTCCTCTTATCCCTCCCCAGTAGGCTTTCTCCACTGTCCATCACATAAATATGCACCACTGCTCCTGACTTTAGATATTACAGTTCTACTCATGCCTAGAGAAGAACAGCCCCTCTGACTCCATTTCCAATTTCCCTGGACAGAAGTGCTGAATGAACCACGTATCTGTCTATGTCTTGTCCAACTGTGGCCAAACACTGTTGGCAGGGCTCTGGCAACAGTGGGTGGGGGTTGGTCCTGGGGGCCATGTGAATAGACAACATTTCTAAAACTCCAATGATAAGGTCTGTCTTGTTAAGCCTTCCTCAGATATAAAGCAAACTTTGATCACTGGTTCCATTTGTCCACTTGAAATTGGTTATATGAATGTTCAATCTCAACTTCATGATGTAGCTGATGGCCAAAATAGTTTTTAACAGTTGATATTGATATTATTTTTTTAAGTAGTGCTACACAATTAAGCATAATCATATTTAAAACGAGAGGTCTTTTTTTTTTAATGTTTATTTATTTTTGAGACAGAGAGAGACAGAACATGAGTAGGGGAGGGGCAGAGAGAGAGGCAGACACAGAATCCAAAGCAGGCTCCAGGCTCCAAGCTTTCAGCACAGAGCCTGACACAGGGCTAGAACTCACAGACTGTGAGATCACAATCTGAGCCGAAGTCAGATGCTTAACTGACTAAGCCACTCAGGCACCCCTAAACAAGAGGTCTTTAAATGCCTTTCAAAATCTCACTTAATTTAGTTGTTGTTACTTGGTTCACATAATTCAGAATATTGGACTACAGAGATGATTTCATCTGAAATTTCTTCTTGAAATAATTTACTTAGTCCAAATGAAACACTGTGCTTGAGTTCCCTGATGGGTTATGTTTATAGCTTACATTATATGAAGATTCCAAGCTGATGTCAGGACACTGAGGATAGCTTCGGGAATTGCAAAAATGGAAGAAAGACATGGCCAGAGATATTTGAACATTTCTTTCCTCAAGTAGCATCAAAGAAGTAATTGCTAGTTCCTATGAGAGATTTATAGAGGCCTTCCTTTCTTAGCTACCACAACATATCAATTTATTTCTACTTACTCATTTATTCACCCAGCAAATAGATATTTGTTGTCTACTCTGCAAAAATAATAATTTGCTAGATTGTTTTTTCCACATGTAACCAGGCTAGTCTTTTGTTACCAAGAGAAAAATGTGTTCCACCATGCTCAATTATGAGTCACTTAAGAGTCATTAAACATCCACCATAAATACATTTTCACAGTTTTGTGAGTTTTTTATTCCTGGGTAAAAAAGCACATGTTGTAAAAAAAAATTTCAAATGATACAGAAATAAAGCAGAAGCTAGAAGTCTCCTGTAAGCACATCCCTTCCTCTGTTAACAGTTTGCTTATAAATTGTGATAGATTTTTTCCTATGCATATACTGATACAAATTATATGTGCATGTGACTAACAACCATATGAATGCACTTAAGATACATATACACATTTTTATTTATTTCTTTATCTTTTATTTTTAAATTTTATTTCAGAGAGAGAGAGAGAGCACACACGCAAGTGGGGGAGAGAGTCAAAGGGAGAGAGTGAGTGAGTGAGTGAGTGAGAATCCTAAGCAGGCTCCACACTCAACATGGAGCCCAACACAAGGATCGATCCCATGACCCTGGGATCATGACTTGAGCTGAAATCAAGAGTTAGACGTTCAGCTGACTGAGCCACCTAGGCATCCCTACACATTTGTATAATAAAATCAAAATGTACATATGATCACTTGTCAGTGTATTATAAGTACTTGTTCTTAGCTACCTCAACCTTCTAAAAGGCAACGTAGTAACCCATTATTTGAATATAGGAAATACCTTTCAAACTGTCTCCTAATTATACTCATTTTAGGTTGTTTCCAAGGTTATTTCCCTTTTTTTTTTCTGTACAAACATTGCCACGATAAACATTCTTATCTACATATTTCTCTTCGCTTGAGTCAGCATTTCCAAAGAATGAAATCCTAGAACTGGAATCACTACATCAAAGAGTATATATATATATATATAGTCACCATTTAAGTAATAGCTGCCAAATTGCTTTCCAGCAACCTTTTACCAAATTATACCCTCACCTGGAATTCATGGCAATGCCCGTTCTCTATGCCCTGGCCAGTGCTAAGTGTCTAATAAATCACTGCTCCTTGTCCAGATGAAGAAAGGTTATTTTAATGTTTTAATTTGCATGTCTTAGCGGCACATATTTACCTGTTTCTTGTATTTCTTCTGACAGTACCAATTTATTTTTATTTGTTCACTTTCTATTGGATTGGCCTTTTTATGCTGATTTTAGTGTGCTTCTTATGGCGTTGCTGTTAACCCTTTGTGGTCTGCACATTCATTGCCTTTTGTAAAAACCTTTCTGAGTTTTCAATGGCTTTGCAGTAAGTCTACGATCTGAAACTAATACAAAAAGTTAAACGCTTTATGTAATCAAAATATCAATTTTTCCCCTTTGTTTCCTGGTTTCCACCTCTTATCTTCTTGTATTGGCTTTCTATGCTGTTGTAACAAATCACACAAATTTATGGTTTAAGACAGCACACAATTATTGGCTCGCAGTTCTGGAGCTTGGAAGTCTTACAATAAGATGTGTTCTTCTGTGCGTTCTAGGGAAGAATCCATTTCCTCTCCTCTTCCAGCTTCTAAAGGCTGCCTGCATTCTTTGGCTCATCACCCTATGCTCCTTCATCTTTCAATCTAGCAGTGTGGCATTTTCTTTTTTTTTTTTTTTTTTTAATTTTTTTTTTTTAACGTTTATTTATTTTTGAGACAGAGAGAGAGCATGAACGGGGGAGGGTCAGAGAGAGGGAGACACAGAATCCGAAACAGGCTCCAGGCTCCGAGCTGTCAGCACCTAGCCCGACGTGGGGCTTGAACTCACGGAACGTGAGATCATGACCTGAGCCGAAGTCGGCCGCTCAGCCGACTGAGCCACCCAGGCGCCCCCAGTGTGGCATTTTCAAATCTCTCTCTCCCTCATCTGCTTCCTTCATTACATCTCCTATCTCTGTCTCTTGAGGCTGACCCTCCCGCTTCCCCCTTATTAAGACCCTTGTGACTACATTGCACCCACCGGATAATCTAGATTAATTCAACATGCTTACTTTAATCAATCTGCAAAATCCTCTGGTTAGTAAAGTGACATGTTAACCGGCTTCAAAAAGTAGGACGTGGACTACTTTGAGGGGCTTTTATTCTGTCTACCACATTTCTCAATCAAAGGATTATAAATATTACTCCTTATATTATCTTCTACTATACTGTGATTTTGGGGTTTTTTTCATAATTACAAAAATCTAGGTTTTATTTCAGTATAGTATGTCATTTATTTAAACCTCATAAAAATAAACAAATAGACTTGCTTCTCTTGTATTTCTAGTGCTTTCCTTATTTTTCTATTTAGACTATAAGCTTGCTAAGGGCCCACTCATTGGACCAACAAACAAATAAATAAATAAAAAGCACTCTTGACCTTGTAGCTTTCTAGTTACTGCCCACCCCACCCCACCCCCCTCACCCCCCTTTTCTTCCCAGCTGCACTACTCTGGGCGCTAGCCTGTGCTCCTGGTAACACAACCTCAGTTTTCACTCACATCTTCTGTCACTGAATTTCCCAAGTGCCCCAAGTGTCTTTCCGGCATCAGTCTCATTCTCCATCCTCATTGCTGCTGCCAGAATGTTTTTCCCAAAATCCAAACCAACCATGTCACTTCCTGGCTTGAAACCCATCAAAATTCCCCCATTGCCTGCAGGATGCAATGCAAACTTTGGGGTGAGGTGTATGTGACCCTGCAGGTTTGGACCAGTGAGGACCTCTCCAGGTCTCTGCCAACCCCCTGTGCTCTCGTCACACTGATGTATGGTCCTGAAGGTTCCCAATGTCTTCTCTTCAGGTTTCTGAGCCTTGTGCTCCTCTACCTGGAATACCCCACACTTCCCCGTGTCTGCCAACAAAGGGCCACCATCTCCCAAGACCCAACTCCAGAGCTGCTGCTTCTGTGGAGTCTTCCCGGACCAGCCTCCCTACTTCCCAACCCACACCTCATAGACCAGCCTTACTATTACCTTATCAGTTTCTTTATTATTCTCTCTAGCTTACAGAGACTAGGGAGAGGGTGCAAGGGTTGTTTGGGATGGCTTTTACAGTCTCTCAACCTTGATGTGCTTCTCCACCCTAAGCCAGTCAAAATAAACACATGATTATAGAAACCCAAGGTGCTTGCCATGCAAATGACTTCTCCAGATAAGTTCAAAGGAATGTGTTCAAAAGAGCCAGGTCCTCTCCCTAAACCTCTTTATCTCTGTTAGCCTTGAGGGCAGGAAACAGATTCTACTCTATGTATATAAATGAGAAAGGGATTGATTACAAGAATTAAGTGCTTATAAAATTGTTGGAAGGGCTGCAGGAGAAGGAACCAGGAAGTGTCCTGGGAACTACCTGGTTCAAGAACACTCTACCATAGGACTCAGGCAGACACTGCCATCAACCCAAGTGGTACAGGCACTAGGAATCCCACAGTGCAAGTGACAGGTTGACTTCAGCTGCTGTAACTGCCTCTCAACACTCTCTACTGTGAGCCCAGCTTGTCAATACGAGTGTCAGGAAGATAGACTCTTCTAATTTCCAAGTCTTGTGCAAATGCATCGATTTGGTAGAACCTATTTTACATGGAGAATATTAGCTGCAAGGGAGTCATGGAAAATTAGACTTCTGCTCTCTAGCCTTTTGCAACACAAGAGAGGACACGGAAAGAGGTGAGGATGTTTAGAGGCGGAGATGCTTAGAACCAACTGACCATACCAAATTGCCCCTCAATAAATATTTTAGAGCCACCACTGCTCTGTACACATCTGTTCGAGTACTTGGAATATTTTGCCAAGGATGTTTAGCGTCTGTCTCCCCTTACAAGACCTTGAGGATGGGGACAGTGTCGGCTTCATCTCTATCTCACAGGACCTCAAGACTAATTGGCAAGCGGTGCACACAACAGTGCATTAATCAATGTGCAGACAGAGCCAGACGATCTTGTATACATGCCCTTCTGGCCTCAATACACACCCCTTGTTGTACTTCCCTTCAAGATACATGCACAGAGCAAGAGAAGAAATCAAGTGCACAGATTTTGGAGTTAGAAAGGTCTGTGTTCAAGTCTAGGTTCTGTGTGATTTTGAGAATATATTCTCTCTGGGCCTCAGTTTCCTTACCTTTCCTTCTTTGAGGGGCTTGTTAGAAATATTGAATAAGGCACTGCATGCCAAGCACAGGATGTGACTAGTTTTTTGCCTCCCACCGCTGAATCTACACTATCTGTGCCCCTTCGCACATCTCATGTATGTGCAGTAGGGAAGATAAGAACGAAGAATAATATAATGTGAAACACGCTGCACAGAACGGCAATTTAAACTTTTTTCTGCTGGAACTAATCGTCTTAATTATTTTGCCCCTTTAGACTCTTTTATCTGAATATTTCAAAGGATGTTACAAGGACGAATTATGATACATAATTGATAACTAGATAGCTAGCTGAGGCATACAGGCTGAGTGATTTGTCAGTCCTCTTGTGAACCTTGTAAAACCAGCAGCCTATTGGGGTTTTTGCTTTGTTTTTTTTTTTTTTTCTTTTTCTTTCTTCTTTTCTTCATAGTAGTACTAGTATTATTTAGTTGCTATTTCAAAGCTGATTAACTGCAAAAGCCTTTTTAATGACGGATTGTTATTGTCGGGTGTTCTGACAAAAATTACATGTTTAAGGGCAGAGAAGAATAAGAACTAGAAGGCAGGAACCAAACTACTAAATCACTCTTTCTGTTTCTAACCTGTAAAATTTAGGGATCGTTTTGCATTTTATTATATATTTTATTTTTTCCTCGAATTCCTGAAGCAGATTAACTTTAGCACATTAACATGGTGTGGGGGTTCACAGACCCAGTTATATATTCAACCACACCCCTAGTCAGTTCTGGGACTGGATTGAGGAAGTCAAAATCCCCAGGTTTTGATTCCTCCTGTCTAAACTTATTGAACCGAGCAATGTCCATTCCAGCTCAATGGTTCTGTGAGCCTTTGTACACAACTCCGAGGAAGGGCTGTGGACAGTGAGGAACCAACAACACTTTTCATCAGTGGCATACAGGAAGCCAAAAATACAGTCTCTTTGCCTTCCTTTCTGAGTAGAAGCAGCGGCAGGTAGCAAAGAAGAGCGAATCCTGACTTGCCCTTCCAGGGCCAGGGCAAAGAAACCATAGGGTTGGGAGCTGAGAGTGGCCTGCAGGGGCCAAGCAAAGCTGGGGAGGAAACTGAGAAGGCAGCTTGCAGCTGAGAAGCCGAGGTGCTCCGGAGAGCTGCACACCCCCCAGTCTGGCAGGCCCCCAAAACCACTGAGCTATTATTGATGGTTCTGTTTAGTGATGCAATCTGCATTTCTTCACTCTAATAAAATGCCAAATACTTGAAATGGGATTTTTACACCAGGGCCTTCCATATAATGACTTGGGCCCTCTTATGACTACATCTAAACTGTGTGGGCATCCAAACTAAAGAAAAATGTAAAATTAAAAAAAAAAATCAGAACATAATTACACTAAAAAAGAGACCTTTGAAAATGAGTAATCCAAGGGTACCTGGGTGGCTCAGTAGGTTAAGCGGCCGACTTTGGCTCAGGCGATGATCTCACAATTTGTGGGTTCAAGCCCTGGGTTGGGCTTGTGCCAACAGCTCTGAGCCTGGAGCTGCTTCAGATTCTGTGTCTCCCTCTCTCTGCCCCTCCCCCACTTGTGTTCTCTCTCTCTCTCTCTCTCTCTCTCTCTCTCTCTCTTTCAAAAATAAATAAACATTAAAACAAATTAGAAAAAAAAAAAAAGAAAATGAGTAATCCAACTCTTATCCATCCTTATCCCCCTTCCTTTTATGGGTAACAAAAATGAGAATGAGAAAAGAAATCAATGATTTGCTCAAGGTCATCCAGCTTATCAGAATTTCAGTTAACTTAAGCCATGTGATTCCTCGATCAAATCCACCTGAAGTATAGGTTATATTTGTATATGCCTTTGTGAATTATACCTGGCTACTTCTAGATTCAGCTGGAATGACAAAAAAAAAATCAGAAAAATCAGAAAAAAAAATTAGTGTGCCACTTCAAAGTATATATTCAGCCTGGACTTAACCCAGCAGTTGTCCATCTGTCCATCTGTCCTTCTGCCCCAGGAGGTCCAGGCTGGAAGTGCCAGGGGCACCAGGGACTCCTATGGTGAAATCCTCATTGAGCCCATTGTCTTCTTTAGTCTTTCATCAGTTGTTTTCCACAAGTGCCTCTTACTTTTCAAGCTCTGCCCATGAAGTTTCTGACCCTGTAAAGGGGAAATCAGACATTTCTAAGTCAGATTTCATTTAGTAATAATATTAAAGAAAAAAAAAACACCTTGAAAACTCCAGTGGCTTACTCGACAACAAGTATTTATTTCTCACGTATGAGTCTGGAGGTCAGCTGGGACGCTGCCTGTCTTTGTTCTGTGTGCGCTCTCATTCTGGGACATGACACGAGCTGAGAGGATAGCCCCATCAAGGTCCTGTTCTCACAGCGGACTGAGAGAACAAGAGCAAAAGGCTGAGGCAAACCTCATGGTAAATGTAAGTTGCTACTTGAAAGGGCATAAATCATTCCCACATAAATCCACCCTCATTCTACCAGCCAAAGAAAGTTACAAGGCTCATCCTGACTATGGGACATAAAAGCACCATCTACCTGGAGTCATGGCAAGGGTGGAAAAGAAGAAGCAGGTAGTTGGAAACAATAGTGAAACATACCACAGCATATAAATGCTGGCTTGTGAATGATGCTTTCTTGAAGCATAATGAAAGGCAACCAGCTGTACCTGGGGCAGATCAGTTAAAGAGTCTGAAAAACATAAAAACTTGCTCCAAGGCCTTTGCAAGGTGAATAGGAGTTTTCCAGACATAAAAGATTGAAAATGCATTCTACACAGGAAAAACACTGTGCGCATTAGTATGAATGCATTAAATGATGTATTTTGTTCAGAAAACTGTGAACAATCTTATAAGAATGGGTCACATTTGTTTTCCTTTCATCCTAGCTAGATAAGATTCTCCAGAGAATAAAACACACACACACATACACACACTTATGATTCAAGGGGAATCACAGGAGAAAGGTAAGGTTTAGGAAATGGTGTTGCTTACCTAGATTCCCTAAAACGTTCTCAAAAACATTTGAGACATGACTTAGCGGCTCGGGATTCAAAAAACCACAGAGTAAAGGAAGAGAGGGTGTAGCTTAGCCAAAACTTGGCACTAAAGGTTCTGAAAGGCAAGGAAAGAGAATCTGTTACTTACATGGGTCACTATGCTCAGAATATAAAAACAAACCATAAGAGGGTTCAGTTCTGGGTAAAATGGAGTAACACTCACCACCCTGTCTCTCCCACTGAATGCAGCTATAAAATCTGGACAGAATGCAGCTATTTAAAGACTTTGAAAAGTAGCAGGTAGATTAGGAAAATGGACCAAACTCCAGAGTATGACAATGTTTACCATTGTTTTTCTCCACTAGCTCCGGCCAGGACTTGGAGGAAACACTGGGAAAAGCAGGCATCAAAGTGGGAAGAGAGAGCCCCCAGAAGAGGCCACTAGTTCAGCGCAGTGAGGGGGAAAGAAGTCTACTGGCACCGACAGCAGCAGCATTTGGAAGAGCAAGCATCTAAAACTCTCCAGAAGGAGGAACTTCTTTCCTGATTGGAGGAGCTGTGGTCCCAAAGGAATGGGGGGAACCTCTGCTGCTTTTTTCCTTTCCCTGTCCTTCCACCTGTTGGCCCCAGACACGAGCGCATTCATGGGAGTGCATGGCAGTGCGTGGTAAATAAAGTCCTAAGTTTCTGACTGAAAGTCTCTGCCTGGAGACTGAAAGAATGTCTCCAAAGAACTGGAAAGCACCAGGAAGGTCCCTGAGAGGGAAGAACACAGGAAACGGATTCCATAAGGTAACTTATGACCACTGAGACTCACCTTGAGCTGGACATGGGTGGATCTAATCCTAAACAGCAAACTAAAGACTTTAAGGACTGAACCAAGATATACACCACCACGAAGGACCTAGAACTGGCCACTGGGTGATGCACGTGTGAGATGGATATGAATAGCACTAAAAAGGCTTCGAAAATGCAAGAATATTTAAGTCACATCCAACAGAGGATTGGTAAAAATGTGCAGCCTAAACCCAACTGGGCTGATTGTCTGCTAAAACAAAAAGTCAACACTCTCCCTTGGACTAAAATAATATGTACAGTTTCATAGTACTCAAAATGTCCAGAATACCACCCAAATCTACCCAATATACAAAGAACCAGGAAAATCTAAACTCACATGTGAAAAGAAAACAAACAGATGTCACCCAAAGGTAACAGACATGCTGAAATTATCTGACAAAGACTTGAAAGCAGCTACTATAAATTTTACTTCTGAAACTAATATTACATGATGTGTTAACTAACTGGAATTGAAATAAAAACTGGAAACAAACAAACAAACAAACAAATGCACCAGTAAGAAATTGCAAACACAGTTGGAACAAATGGAGAGATAGAAAATTTGGGCAAATAAATGGAAGATGGAAATAAGAACCAAATAGAAATTTTAGAACAGAAAAAATGTAGTATCCAAAATAAAAATTTTATCGCATAGGCTAACTAGTGAAATGGAGATGACAGAGGGAAGATTCAATGAACTTGAACTTGAAAATAGATCAATAGAAATTATCCAGTTTAAACAACACAGAGGAAAACTGTTTTTTAAAAAAATAAATAGAGCCTAAAGGACCTATGGGACAATACCAGAAGAGCTAATATTTATGGCATAAGAAGTCCAGAATAAAAGGAAAGAGCATAATATAGAACAAAGTATTTTTTTAAACAAATGGGTGAAAACTCCCTAAATTTTATGAAATACATAAAGTACAGTGAACCCCAAATAGGATATATTATATGTGTGTGTGTGTGTGTGTGTGTGTGTGTATAAATTCATGCCCAGATACATGAAAACCAAACCGCTGAAAACCAAACACAAGAAAATCTCTTGAAAGCATCCAGAGAAAAATGATGCATTGCTTATATGGGAACAATGCTTTTAATTACTATGTATTTCTCATTAGAAACCACGGAGGCCAGAAGAAGGGAGTGCATCTATAGAATATTCCTCCTGGCAACAGCAGAATACACATTATTTTTTAAATGCCCACAGATATAGCAAGATAGACCATATCCTGGACCATTATAAAATCTTCAACAAATTTAAAAGAATTTAATTCATTCTAGAGTCCTCCAGAAAAAATATATCCACGTTCATATGGTTGCACGAGTGAATTCCATCAAACATTTAAAAAAGAAATAACATCAATTCTAAATAATCTTTTCCAGATAACAGAAGAGAAGGAAACACATATCATTTTAGAAAGCCAGCATGACTCTCATACCAAAACCAAAAGACTGAACAAGAAAGACAACCACAGATGTAAAAATCCTCAACAAAATAGCAGTAAATCAAATCCAGCAATATATAAAAAGTATGACACATTACAAGTACAAAGCTGATTTAACATTTGAAAATCAATCCATGTATCTACAATATTTTAACACTCTATGGGAGGAAAAGCACATGTTCATATCAATTGACGCAGAGAAGACATTTGATAAAATTCAGCATCCATCATGACAAAAACTCTAAGCAACATAGAACCAGAAGAGAATGTCCTCAGACTGATAAAAGACATCGACAAGAAACCCACATCTAACATCGTACTGTGTAGTCAAGTCTAAATACTTCCCTCCTAAGATAAGGAACGCAGAAAGTCCACCTTCCCACTTCTGGTCAAAATTACACAAAATTCTTAGGACAAGGCAAGAACAAAAACTAAAATCCATACACACTGGAAAGAGAGAGATAAAATTCTCTCTGTGGAAAGATGGCATGATTATCTGCATAGAAAATCCCAATGAATCTACAATAAATATACTAAGGCAAATATATGAATTTAGCAAGGATGTAGGATACAAAGTCAACACACGAAATGAATCGTATTGATATTAGTAATAAACAATTAGAAAATGAAATCTTTAAAATATACCATTTATAATAGCTCCATAAGTATGAAATATTTAGGTATAAATCTAACCAAACATATACAGAATTTTTATACCAAAAATTACAAAATGCTGAAGAAATATATCAAAGACCTTGACAAATAGTCATATCATGTTTGTAGACTTGCAGACACTGTATTTTTAAGATGCCAGTTCTCTCCAAACTAGATTTAACCTAATTTTAGTCAAAAATTTTGCAGGGTTTTTGGTAGATACAGACAGGCTAATTCTAAAATGTATATGGAAGGCAAAGGAATTAAAATAGTCAATGCGATTTTGAAAACTAAGGATAAAGTTGGAGTAATACCACCACCCCATTTTGTCTTAATATAAAGCTATAGTATCAAGACAGTATAGGGGCGCCTGGGTGGCTCCGTCGGTTAAGTGTCCGACTTCGGCTCAGGTCATGATCTCACAGTCCGTGAGTTCAAGCCCCGCGTCGGGTTCTGTGCTGACAGCTCAGAGCCTGGAGCCCATTTCCGATTCTGTGTCTCCCTCTCTCTCTGCCCCTCCCCTGTTTATGCTCTGTCCCTCTCTGTCTCAAAAAAAAAAAAAAAAAAAAAAAAAAAGACAGTATATAATATTGGGAAAAGGAGAGACCTGGAGATCAATAGAACCAAAAAGAGTTCATAAACAGAATCACACAAATATGGCCCGTTCGTTTCTGACATGTGCAAATGCTACTCGTTTCAACAAAAGGCACAGAGAAATTGGTCACTCATAGAGAAAAAAATGAATCTCAACCAAAAGTTCACCCCTTATACAAAAATTAACTCAAAATGGATTTCAGATTTAAATGCAGACTCAGAAGTATAACGCTTTGAGACAAGAAGAAGAGCAATTTTATGTTTTCAGTGGCAAAAGCAAAAATGGACCAAAAGTTCTTAGATATAATGGGGGAAAAAATGAGTCAATCGGAACAAATCAGCATTAAGCATGTTTGCTCTGTGAAAGATGCTGTGAACGAGGAAAGACAAGCCACAGACTGGGAGAAAATGTTTACAAATCACATATTCAACAAAGAACTTTTATCCAAAATGTGTCAAGAACTTTCAAAACTCAGCAGGAGGAAAATAAACAACCCAAGTTTTTAAAAAGGAGCGAAAGATTTGAAGGCCTCGTGAGGGAGGATACAGAAGGCAATCAGCACCTGAGAAGACGCTGAACATTGTTAGCCACCAGACAATTGCAGATGAAAGCTGAGACACTACAGCATATCTATTAGAATGCCCAAAGCAAAATGGACCGACAATGCGAGGCGTGGCCAGCATGCAGGGCGACGGGGGGGGGGAACTCGCAGACGTTGCTGGCGGGTGGATAAAGAAATTGTGGTTTATATACACAATGGAGTACTACATGGCAATGAGAAAGAAGGAAATATGGCCCTTTGTAGCAACGTGGATGGAACTGGAGAGTGTGATGCTAAGTGAAATAAGCCATACAGAGAAAGACAGATACCATATGGTTTCACTCTTATGTGGATCCTGAGAAACTTAACAGAAACCCATGGGGGAAGGGAAGGAAAAAAAAAAAAGAGGTTAGAGTGGGAGAGAGCCAAAGCATAAGAGACTCTTAAAAACTGAGAACAAACTGAGGGTTGATGGGGGGTGGGAGGGAGGGGAGGGTGGGTGATGGGTATTGAGGAGGGCACCTGTTGGGATGAGCACTGGGTGTTGTATGGAAACCAATTTGACAATAAATTTCATATATTGAAAATAAATAAATAAATAAATAAATAAATAAAACAGTGCAACAGCTGGAGAAAACAGCTTGGCAGTTCATTAGGAACATACCTTTGCCGTGTGGTGCCCGCATTCTCACTCCTAGTTATTTCCTCCGAGAAACAAGAAACATGCCCCCATAAAAAAAAAAAAAAAAAAAGCTGCATAAATGACCATAGCAGTTTTCTTCATAATAGCTAAAAACTGGAAACAACTCAGATGTCTTTCAAAGGGCGAGGAGATAAACAGTGTTACATCCACACAATGGAACACTATTCAGCTGTTAAAAAAGGAATTAAGTAATGATACACACAGCTTGGATGATCCCAACGGCATCGTGCCGAATGGAAGAAGCCAGTCTCAAAAGGGTACATATTGTCTGATTTTATTTACGTGACATCGTCAAAAAGACAAAGCTGTAGCGACTGAGAACAGATCGGCGGTTGGGGATTAGGAAGCTGGTGGGGAGGTATAGCTACAAAATTAAAGCACAAGGGAGTTTGGGAGGGTGATGGAACTGTTCTGTATCCTCTTATGGTGATGCTTACCTGAAAATAGACATAGGTTAAAATTTTACTGTACCCCTACTGACCGTACATTCTACTGACTGTACACCTCCCCAAGAGGTAAATTTTACTTTGTGTTAATTTTTAAAATAAAATGTAAAAAAAATACTGGTAAAATGCCTCTAATCTTAGTACTGAGTCCTATGTAAAATTTCTCTCATATAATATAATTTCTCTCATAATAACTGGAGTGTAACGAACAGTAATGAATACCAAATATCCTAAGGGTGAACCTATAAAGTTATTTATTCATTAGTTTATTCATTCATTTACTCATTTACTCAACAAATTCTTACTGAGCGCTCACTATTTTTCAAGACACTACCAGTCACAGGATTTAGCAACATGTATTATAAGACTTCAGTTTGAAACATCTTCCAGTGTGGGCTAAGGGCACAACGACAAAAGACAAATTATAAAAGCAGTCCTGCATAAGCTGAACTAATACAATCTGGGTACTCCGCTATTCTTTGCTCTGACTTACATTTAGGATGGATTTTAGAAGATGGAGAGGAATAAATGGGTTGCAATATGTAAGTATTAGTTCTCTAGACCGAGCTTTTAATAAACAGTAAGTGGCAGAGAGTTTGAGATAATATCCCTGCTAAGTACCTGGAGTGCATTACTCTATCATTTCAGTTAAATCCAGAGCCACTTGCTGGGGGCAATCAGCCCAGCTGGGGTGGAACCACTTACAAAAGCTGAAAAATCTGATAAGTGCTCCAGCCCTTCGAGAAAGACAATCTGCTGGGGGAAGCAGAAATGGGAAAGGTCAGGAAAAATCTTTATAAGGGACTCAGAGACTATAACTTTGAATGATATAAATTTTAGATATATCCCACAGAATTTACTGTATCAAATGTTGAACCATATACCAGCTCAGTATTGGGAACTGACCACCAAAAATTATTATTTGGGTTTGGGATTTTAAAACAGTTAATTTGTAATTTGTGAAAGGTAAGGCCACTTGATGAACTGAATTTTGTGCCCCCTCCAACCAAAAAAAAAGTCATATGTTGAAGCCCTAACCCCCAGGGTGATGGTATTTGGAAATGGGCCTCTGGGAGGTAATTAGGTTTAGATGTGGTTATGAGGATAGGACCTCCATGACGGAATTAGTGCCCTTACAAGAGAAGACACCAAAGCTTCCTGTCTCTTGCTCTCTTGCTCTCCCTCTCACTCTCCCCACTCCTGCATTTTCTCTCTCTCTTTCTGTGTGTGTGTGTGTGTGTGTGTGTGTGTGATTTGAGGACACAGTTAGAAGGAAGCCAGGAAGTGGGCTCTCACCAGAAGCCGACCGTGTCGACACCTTGATCTCAGACTTCCAATCTCCAAAACTGAGAGACATAAATCTGTTTATACCACTCAGTCTGTGGTATTTTGTTGTGGAAACTGAGCTGAGTAACATACCACTCCTAGGTCATGACAAGAGTAAAAATCATTATAATTGCTAAAATATACTGAGTGCTTAAGACACAACATATCATTTCACCCAATCATCACAACATCCTTATAAATTAAGTACTATCATCATCCCCATTTCACAAATGGTGGAATATCTTTCCAAAGTCACCCATCTAGTAATGGCAGGTGTGGGGGGTAGGCTAGACCCTGAAAGTGCTACACTTGTCCAATGCAAAATGACATAAGAACCATCTAAAATCTTTACTATTGACCCTGCATTAAGGTGCAAGTTCTAAGTAAGTGCCAATAACTGGGTGCGAGTGGTCTCTGTGGAGATCATTATAGTTAATCCATAAACTATTCCTATCAGTGGAAGCCACAAATAACGTTCTATGATTCCCAGAAGATTTCTCCCAGATAATAAAGTATATAACTAAAAGAGGTTAATGATGGAATACGGTGTACTTAAATCTTTCCTCTGGTTGAATAACTGAAGTTTGTCAGTGCCCTCCAGGCAAAATCAATGAGGAACACATCTATATTTAAACACCTTAGACTCTTGCCCAATGCAATAAAGGAGACCACACACCCTGAGGAACCATGGACATCTCAGTAAGAGGATGTCAAAAAGAACTTATAACAGATATCGGGATTGCATTAGGTGACTTTGCGGAAATTTCAGGAGGTAAAGTTTTGCTCTGGATTGGATCTTTTCAGGAAGCAGGAGTAATTCTATAATTCTAGAATCATATTTTAGGTAGAAGGCGAGAAGTACAAAGTCAGGCTGGAGCTGGGAGTGATAAAGAAGCAGCAGTCACTCAAAGCAGGCAGGATAGGGAAATATTCGGGATTTGGGGTTTTGCCCAGTGACCTTGTTTTGTAGACAAAATTACAGAGTGGTTTTGTTTTATGTCTCACTTCTTCATGGTCACAAAATGACCTTGTCCGATGGTGCTCTGGAAGGTTCTTGTTCCAGAGGACAGCACTAAGTCCTTGCTGTGAGGCTCAGACCAGCTCCTAGAGACACCGATGCCCCGCTGACAGGGCCAGGCCCACTCCCAGTTGGCTGGGGCTGCTTTTCTCTTTCTCAACCTTTCCTTTCATACTCATAAAATATGGCCCTGGGAAAATGAAGTTTACAATATATCAATTAGGTAATTGGCATCGAGTTGCCTTTCAGATGGAGTGTCTAAGAAACTAATTAGCATGTAATTGTAAGGGAATAGTGTTGTCTTTTAACAAAAATGTGATAGATCACTCTCTGAATCAACAAGCTATATATTACGTAGCAGTGGGTGCCCTTTCAAAAATAACAAAACCCCTTTTAGCATTCTTCTTTGGCACACAGATTACAAAATCATTTCTCGCGTTATCAAAATGCATCTAAATGTTTTCTTAGTGTCCACTGAGTCTTTCCAAGGAAAAAAAGGAAAGAGGTCACAGAGGCTAAGGAAATATTTGGATTTCAGTAGAAGGGATTTCCCAGTGGCAAGTATAAAGGAAAGAGTGTGGGTTTTGGAGTTAGATTATTTTTGTCCAAAGCAGTGGCTGGACCACATGGCATGTGTGACCGTGAGCTTGTCACTTAAACTTTCTGTAAAACGGACATAACAACTATACCTGGCATCACAGGTTAAAGATAATTGAGACAGAAAATAAAACACTCTGTAATATCCAAAAGCATTCTAAATACTGGTCACGTTGTTACCACATATATAAAATACAGTGCTATTGATTTTAAACACATCACTGATTTCTTCAAAATAGGGATAATGAGGTAAAAAAATAAATTGATCATATCAGGGTATCCCTTTAAATTAGGCACAGAACTTTTTTGATTTCTAAAAAATTCTCTGAAATTCAAAGCCAGTTTATAGAAGATGTTTACCTCAGAAAAGTTAAAAAGATTCTCTGAGAGTCAGATTATCTCCTATCTAACTGGCTCAAAGCCATTAATGTAAAATAAATGACCCACAGTATCATATTGATTTATTATTTCATCTTGTAAAAAATATTCCAGTCCTCGGGGCTCTGAGGGCATATAATTTTCAAAGATGAATAAATAGTGAGACTAACTTGAAATTAAAGGCACAGAAAATGGCCATGTTCTGTGAAAGCGGGTTAAATAGGTAGTTCAATCCATATGCATGTATAAACAGAGAATTGGAAGTAGGAGTCTCTGCCTGGCTCTTTAGGTGCAAAACCTTAAGGAAGAAAAGAAACAACTTAGTGAATAAACGATAGACTTGAAAGAACACGTGATGAGCAAGGGTCTGAATGAAATTCATTGGGTTGTCTGGAAGAGGCAGAAATAGAACACATGGAGACTGGTGGAGCTCAGGACAAGAGGTCCCACCATGAAGACACTGTGCATATTGAAGCCAAGTCAGGACGCAGCGATGGCCCAGCCTCCACCAGGCAGTCCAGGCCATTGCTAACGTCCAGAAGCACCACGGGTGCAGAGTCAAAGCCCGTACACCAGCCAGTCTCCTGCTGCCTACACCACAGAGCTACACCAGCTATCCTCCCCATTGGAGTTCAGCAAGGACTATCCTTTGACAGCAGCCAGCATTGACCAATGGCCATTGACCAACCAGTAGAAGTGACACCCATGAGAGCTCCCAAGGCTCTGCTTGGTCTCTATCAACCTGACTTTTGTGTAAAGTCCACTTGTCCCGAGAAATTCACAAACTCCAGGTCTGTATGGGGATGTGAAGCATGACATCTGGTGAAGTGGTCAGGGTGCAAGAGAAATCCCACATTAGCTGCAACTGAGCAAACCCAATCCAAGATGCCCCTCTCCAGGTAAAAATGTATGTCGAATTAATGAGATAAAAAAACAGAATTCCCATCCTCCTCCAAATATCCTTGAGGATCCCAAACTTCCAAGACAGTTGTTAGACCAAAGAGATTACCACACCGTCCTAGTCATTTCTGATCCTTACCGAGCCCCTTGATAAAGAAGTCAAGTTTTATTTGGGAAAAGTAGAGCAAATAAAGTAGACTTTCAATCAGCATTTGTCAATAATTAATCCTTTTTCATGTTTTTATTTATTTTTGAGACAGAGAGAGGCAGAGCATGAGCAGGGGAGGGGCAGAGAGAGAGGGAGACACAGAATCCGAAGCAGGCTTCAGGCTCTGAGCTGTCAGCACAGAGCCTGACGTGGAGCTCGAACTCACGGACCAGACCGTGAGATCATGACCTGAGCTGAAGTCGGATGCTCAACCGACTGAGCCACCCGGGCGCCCCTAACCGATAATTAACTTTTGTGAACAGATACACATTTAATGGACTGCCCTGTGCGCACTCTACCATTCCTCACTGCGCATCATCAGCAGAGTTTAGAGGCTTGACCCTGCTCCAGGGTGAGCACTAAGCAGACTCTACCAACAACGGAAATGTCTTCACCCATGCGAGCATCAAGAAGCCCTCCAAAGCCAACAGCTCATGGCATTTCCCAGGAAACAGCCATCAGTTCAGGAAGAGGCGTGTGACTCAGATCAGGTCAAAGAGATATCAGGGGAAACTTTCCAGAGAGAGAGAGTCACCGGTAGAAATGTTTTCTCTCTTCTGCCACAATTGTTGAGAAAGCAGATAGCTTCAGAATTGAGAATTGTACTTTGAGGATTGTCAGAGATCCAGCTTTAGCCTGAAGCCTCTACTGGAAACAGCAGACAAAATGAAAAAAATCTGGATCCTTTATTGCACTCTATGCCGCTGGATCAACCTACCCTGATGCCAGCCCTGCTTCTGTTAAGTGACCGTATATAGTTCCTCAACAATTTAAGCCAGTTAAGTTTCTGTGACTTGTGACCAAAAGCAACCTAATTGATACATATGGCTATGATGCCAGTTTAAGGAAATTCTATATTTGTGGCTTTAGAGGCCAAGCCATTTCCTATACACAGAGGCAATTTTCACCTGAAAATGCATCCTGTTCTGGCATTTTCCCAAACAATGTCTTGTCCCTCAGATTAAAAACCAAAAAGAAGTAGAAGGCCTCAGGAGAGGATCAGAGTTAAAACACCCTTTCTTGGCCCTGTTGCAAAGGGACCAAGTGAAGAAAGGCATTTTCTGGAAACAGAAGTGAAATGTAATTGGGAAGCTGGGACATGAGGAATCTGGCTGAGATGTTCTTTTAGGAACAATGGTCAGGTTAGCTATAGCTACAGCTATAATATTGTATATACTGGCTGTAATTTTCTGCCTATAACTTCTGTATTTTATGCCTTTGCTTACCTATAGTACTTTAAAATGTCCACTTTGAAAGCTCTAGTCCATCTCTGCTGTTCTAGGAGAAAATTGAAGACCTTTTAAGGGATTGAGTGTGTATCCATAATGGTATAGGAATTCAAGCGGGAAGACTCTAAGAAAACAGAGAAAAATTAGAGCACTGGATGCTGACCACTCCCCTTTGGAGATTCTCCTCCAGGGCTTGACCCAAGAGGTCCTAGGTTTTGTTTTGCTGATGAACATCACGTCCCTTTGTGGCATTCTACTGACCTTGGGGGGTATGTTGGATTATAAATGGACCAGACTCAGCATCTAGATGGCCTGAGCAGTCATCTTGGTGACAGGTGCAGAGTCCCTGTGCAGTGTTTCTCCCCTCAGAAATGCCCAGGTTACCAGAGTTGCTGTCTAGGGTGCTCATAAAATCCTCGGGCATGAAGCACACCCAGTCTGCAGGGTGAACTCGCTTCCTTCCACGAGGCACACACAGCTTGAAAAAGGAGGTTCTCTGAATCAGTACCAGAACACCACTTTATAGACGTTAAGACCCTGCCCATCCATTTTAGAGGATCTTGCACATTCTAATTTCAACAGAAAATCAATATATGGAACATAATTCATGTATCAGCACAATCAACAGTACACAAAGCAGAGACTAGTAAAGTAAGCTTTTTTTTTTTTTTTTTTTTTTTTTTTTTTTTTACTATTTGGAGTAAAAAATAAGTTATGGCAATTTTTTTTTCTCCCAGTTGCTCAGCAAAAGAAAATACAGTTTTCAGATGCCCACCTTTACTGGCTGGCTGTAGATCTATTTGACTTTAATAGCCTCTTTTTTGGAGCAATTTTAATCTGCTATATGAATGCACCAGGCTTAGTTACTAAAAAAGCTGTAGAACCATTTCATGGGGAAAACAACAAAGTCCCTGAAAGAAAACAAACCTAACAAAATACCATAGAAATTCTTAGCAATGTAATTAATGTTTTTTTTTTTAATTTGATTGGATTTTTCCACGTGTCTCCAAGCAATTGCACACATTATCAGTTGCTTCTTGTGCAATTTTAATTCAGAGCAACAAAACTATTTTTCAATTCTAAATAGACTTTTAGAATTAGCTTACTGTTTCACTTTTACAACTTATTTCAATCCCAAATACATGTTTTATTTGAGCTTTTTAAAAAAATTATGCCATGGTATGAAATAGTCAATCTTTGCCCTCAAGTTTTGGTCCATGGTAATATTTTTCTTGTTTTAAAGTTAGAAATCACTCAAGAGAGACACAGCAGCACTCTCCTTTAGAATGTCTCAGCTATGTACTGTATTTGAACATGATTGATATTATGTAATGTTTTTGAGTTCTTTTGAAAACAGAAAGTCCAAGACATCAAAGAAAATCTCTTAGATATGTACCACTCCTTTGGTTAAAAATGGAAAGCTAATCTTTGGAGCAGGAATTTGTAGTGACGGCCAGATCTCTGATTTTGGTTATTATTATTTCTGTTATTGTTCAGTAACTGATTCATAGGCAGTAAAATATAGGACACCCCGAGACCCATTTTCAGCACAGCAAGCGTTATGGGATTTTGCCAGGCAACTTGCAATAACCTTACTGTGCAATGAGAGAAGAGTGGATGAGGCAGTTCACTTCCCTGATCTTTCTAAGGCCATTAGATGACAACTAAATACAGTTAACAGAGTCATTGGTTACATCTCATTCCTTGAGGAAGGTACAGACTTTTGAGGTTACGCATTCACACATCCTCTTATTCTTCCCACAAACGTGTAGTGGGACCATATGAACAAGGCACTGTTGTAGAGGCAAACACAAGCCTGCTGTCCTGTGGCTGTCCACAAGAGGAGGAGTGACACGAACCAGGCAGCTGTCCATTCTATTTCTACTGTAATCACGGCACGACCTTCAGAGCCAGACAGACCTGGAGCACAATCTGGGCTCAAATCTCAAATACTTACCCCTTGTGTACTTTTGGGCAAGTCACTTAATTTCTCTGAGAGTTGATTCTCTTATATGTAAAAAGGCTATAGTAATACCTTCCTCACAGAGAATTTTAGGATTCAGATAATCTTGGAAAATACCAAGGAAAGTGCTCAAGTGACAGTTCTCATTCAAATGATGACAATGACAACTATGATGATGATGATGATGATGATGGTGATGACAAGTCTTAAATGGGTAAGGAAGATAATTACTAGAACTTTAAACAGCTATAGTTGACTATATGTATAACTTAAAGGATATCAGAAACACTCTAGCACTAACTCCAATGGAAATATACCCCATCTTGAAGTCTATTCTTTAGGAATCAATGCCTTTGAATCAGGACCTTGTGCCCTGTTAAAATGAAAAAGCAAGGAAGCAGGAACACACATAGATATTTTCAGTGATTAACATATTAGGACAAATTATTTCATTATGTCCTAAATGGAGGACCCACTTGACAAGGCTTTCATTTGTGGGGAAGAGGAGGAGTAGGTCCAGAGTATAGGGTATTGTCATCATGCATATATGGGCCTGCACTGTTAAGAGTATGAAGACCCAGAACATGTGGTCAAAAAAGAGAAAGGGAGAAGGAGAAATGACAGTAAGTGGAAAGACGGGAAATTTTTAAATAATGGCTAACATATGACAAAGACTATTCTGAAGACCTTAGAGTCTCACAATAATCTTTAAGGTATATACTATTCATAATCCCAGTTTACAGCTGAGAAATTTGAAGCAAATCAATGTTAAGTAACTTCCCCAAGATATACAGGTAATGTGAGTGGCAAAGCCAAGATCCATGCTCCAACAGCCTGTCTCCAGAGCCTTCTAATAACTGTCCCCAAAAGGCTCTTTCAGCTCTTTGGTCACATGACTGGTTTGAACTTTGTGACATTTAGCCAGTGTATTAGTTAGGGTTCTCCCGAGCAGAACCAAGAGGGCATATATATGTATTATACATAACTATATATAAGTATTATAGGGGATTGGCTCATATGATTATGGAGGCTGAGAAGTCCCATGATCTGTCATCTTCAAGCTGGAGGTCCAGGACAGCCAGCGCAAACCTGAAGGCCTCAGAACCTAGGGAGCCAATGGTGTAAATTCTCAGTCCAAATCCAAAGGCCCAAGAACCCGGAGCATCAATGTCTGAGAACAGGAGAAGATGATATCCCAGCCTAAGCAGAGAGAAAATCTATCCTTCCTGTCTTCCTTTTTGTTCTACTCAGGCACTCAATAGATGGGGCCCACCCCCATAGCCAAGGGCTATCTTATCTTCTTCACTCAGTCCACCAACACAAACGCTAATCTATTACAGAAACACCCTCACAGACACATCTAGAAATAATGTCTTGCCACCTATCTGGGCATCCCTGAGCCTGGTTAAGTTGACACAGAAACTTAACCATCTCAGCCAAGATTCTCAACATCCTTGGTATGTTGAAGTCCACCCTCGGAAGCAATGAGAAGGCCCATTTTGATATTAGGAAATTTCTGAGCGTACAACACAAGGGTGGAAAATAGCAATAAGACCAAAGGATTCTTGTGTCCTAATACTTTGATGGACAATGTCTGAAGAGAGTACAATATGTGCTGACCTATAGGTAAGGCATTTTGAAATCTCTTTATAAAGAAGGGACAATAGCTTACCTTTGAGCACAGCTGTTAAAGTGTAGTAAAAAGAGAAGGGGAGCGTTTTTTGAGACAAGGCAAGACATTGATACTTAACAAAACAGGGCTCCTATATCCATCTCTTTGGTAATAGATGGAGCAGGAACACTACAACTTTTACTTTCTGGCAGTAAGTGCAGCTGTGATTGTATTTGACATTGGAAGCCCAAAGCTCTGCAGAAATTTCTGTGATGCAGGAGTTTGGGAACATGGGCAGGGGGTGGAGGGACAAGGAGCATGTGAAATTTCTTAGCTAAAAACAGGGACAGCTGAGGAACATCTTGTGGGGTGGGGTTTGAATCTTTTGCTCCCAATCTATGATAGTTCTCGGGGGGTTGGCTTGAATTAAAACTAAAATGAATTCCTCACCCTGGAGACCAGCATGTCCTTTATAGTTTCCGGCTTTAGCTTGGGACAACTTCTAAGTCTTATTACTAATGTTCCTCTTTGCCATCTCAGCTCAGCTGGCAGAAATAGGATGTTAGCTCCCCTACTGAGGAGGATTACGAATGAAAGTCAAGGATCAAAACGTGGGAGAGGCCTTTTTCCTCCCCATAGACTAATGTTATCTTTTAATTTTCATCAGTGTTATAACTGTGGAGGAGGGTATAAAATCAAGAAAAAGAATGGAGGAAGCTGGCACTTCTAAAATGACTTCCAGACCTATTAAGAAATCAAAGCCAAAATATTCCCCTGGGTATGATAACAGTTTTAAAGGAAGACATTTCAAGAAACGTTTTTCTTCATATTCACAAAACCTAAGCTTCCCCTCCCCATAGTATTCTATGTTTTTGCAACTTGTAAAGACTTCAAAGAAAAAGAGTAAAAAATATAAGCATATATTGTTTTTAGATTGCATTTTAGATTATATATAAGATTCTATATGTTTAGATTTTTTATAAATATATAGTATATAACATTACATATACAATATATGTAATCTAAAACACAACCTTTTTTTAATGCTTATTTACTTATTTATTTTGAGAGAGAGAGAGAGCAGGGGTACAGGGGCAGAGGGAGAGAAGGAGAGAATTCCAAGCAGGCTCCACACTTACCATGGAGCCCAACACAGAGCTCGATCTCATGACTGTGAGATCATGACCCAAGCTGAAGTCAAGAGCCAGACGCTTAACCGACTGAGCCACGCAGGCGCCCCTAAAACACAATCTTTAATCATTCATTATCCCTCCAGTCTTATTCAGTAGGGACAGAATAAAAGTTGAAGTTATCAAGCATATTAAAATAGATGAAGAACACTTCTTCAGGACTATTCTTTATGGAAATATTTTTTATTGTCACAAAAAATGTTTCTAACCACTAGAACACAAAAAAAATGTGCACAGATATATAAAAGCTATAAAAGTTTCTGAGAACTTGTAGTTAAGAGGAAATCTACCTCTAGAAAAACACACACCTCTTTTTAAGTATATAGCTCTGTGTGAATCACTTTGAAATAGGAAGAACACAATGATACAGTAAATATCAAACCTGATTTTAATCAACTTTTTCATGCATAGTAAGGTTATTAGGATATGCAGTTTTGAGCTCTTGGTAGATTTATACGTGCTTGCCTGAAGTTTTTACACTAGAAAACCCAGTCATCAAATATCTCAACTTTGTTGGGAGAGTTTGCTAGTCAAAGCTCACTGCAGCTCTCACAGGAATGGGGAAATGCTCTCTCTAGCAGCATCCCCTAGCAGGAATGGAGGATTTCCATCCTCACCAAGGATCCATTTGTGCCCTCTGCAGCAGGCAGTGGGAGGTACCTAAGTCTATTCCGTATTCTAAGGCCTATGTGAGACTAGAAATCATGCAAGCCAAGTGGTCAGGAAAACTCCTTGTATTGTACGTGTCGTCTTATTGTCCCCAGATAGACACATACTGGTCAGACCAGATTTTTCATGCAAGAAATATGGTCACCATATGTTCAGATTTCTATGTTTTACCAAGTCTATTTCCTCCCCCCCCCCGCCACTTTCTTTAGCAGTTTATGGTTTCTTTTCACTGACAAATTGCCAATTCTTAATTTATAAAACAGACTAAGTGTAAAGTAACCATAGTGAGGAAACCAAAACAAAGAAAAAATAAAGCAAAATGAAATAAGAGATCAAAATATTTCCCATCACAGAGGTATGATCTGTTCAACCTTGGAGCCTCAAGGGGAGCAAAAACTACTCAGAGGTGGCCCAACTATGATGCTCTATGTTTTATATCTGTTTGGCTGGGGTGGAGGAAGGGGGTGGGGAGAATTGTTCAATTTGCAAACAAGCCAGCTTCCTCAAACAAGTGCAAAGGAACTGAGAGGTTATTGAGCATTTTGAGAGAACACGTTTTCTTAGTCTGACTTTGTTGACATAAAAACAAAATATTTCAGATTAGGACACCCCAAGAAACTCCCCAATCTGCCGTAGTAGTTAAAAGTGTCTTAGTAGGATCTCATGAAAGTAGTAAGCAAGTACCTTTCATCTGAGGTTCTCTCCTCTCCTTCAACTCCTCAGATACTTGGAGCTGTCTCCCAGACTGTCTTGTTAGGTCTGACATCAGTTAGAAGCCCCCATCCCAAGGCCAAGTCGCTGCCCTAATTGAGGATTACAGATTCTCTGTTCAAGATTAAATACCTGCCTATTCTCACATGCTAAAACTTCAGTTATTCGTCTAAATCCCACCCCTCTCCAAATTGAGGACAGACTTGATCAGAGAATAAAAGGAGTGAAAATGCTTCCCGTATCATAAGGAATGTTCTCCTTTCCTCTAGCTTACCAGTGGTATTAACCTACCCAAGAATGTTTGCTTGAAAGGAGATGGCCAGAATGAGGATATGGAATAGAATTTGCAGAAGTGACCTTTGCTGTGTGTGCCTAACATGGTGTAGGAGAGACAGATGTTGTCACTTCCTGCTGTGGAAGCTTGTAATTTATCAGCTCTCAGGTTGCAGGGATGAGGAGAGACCACCCTCTCTGCTTCCAAGCTACTTTTTATCCTCACGCTGTCTCCAGGCTCACAAGTTACTTTGATGTCTTGATTATCTTCCCCAGCAGCTTTGTGCTTGGGATAGTGTCCCAAATAAGGGCCATAAGCACTGGAAAGGAATGCTCCCCTCTCCCAGGTTTAATTTCTACTGCCAGTCCCCATGGCTGGCTGATGGTGTTTTGATTGGTGTTAGTTCATCTCTGAGAGTCTCTTCATCTCTGGAAGCACTAGTAATGACAAAGTCCCTGAGCTGCAGAAATAAAAATCGGTTCTCACTTCAATATCTTCACCAAGGCTGGGATACGTGAAGAAAAGAAACCCATTGGTGAAGAGTCAGTGGTCAATAACACATTTTGGCCTCACAGAACACTTTTGTTCCAAGGTCAATGAACTGTGTTCAATCAACTTTAGATAATCTCTTCTCTCCTTGCTTCACCCTTCCTTCCTTTGATCCTCAAGGCTATTCACCATTCCCCTAAACTGCTAAGAACTTTCATGTCTCTATCTTTTCCTCAAACTGTTCTGTCTAGAATTCCTTATGACAAACTATGTCTGAGAAGGAAGCCAAAGAGAGCTTTTGAAGATAACTCCAATGGTGCCCAGTCCAGATAGACAGAAGGAAAGTGGTAGCATTAAGTGAATAAAGATGCAGACACAGTGAGGGGCAGATCTGGGAGGTAAGGGGATAGAGGAGATAATAAACTTGAGGACCTGTTTAAGGTATCTAAGGACCATCTTTAAGGTATCTATGAAACATTTCGGAAGAGAGATCTATGTAGCAAGTAATTCAGGTGGGGATTGGGGATGGTGATAGATACATGAGAATCGTTGAAGCAATGATAGATTAAGAGATTTTTAAAGGAATGATAGTAGAGAGAGAAAATAAATAAGATGAATGGAGACAGCACCTTGGTAAATGCATGAAAATAAGCACAAAAAATGTAAACAGTGTAATAAAATTCCCCCAAAATGAAGCAGACAGGTAGAAGAACCAGAAGACTCCTTGGTCACAGAAGCCAAGGAAGGAGCAACAGTGTCAAGTAATAACAAGATGCTAAACAACAAAAGAACTGAAAAAAAAATCATTAGATATGGTAACTAAAAGATGAAGCAAACCTTGAGTGGGAGGCACCCAGTTAACTTTGGAATGGGACTGCCTAGGTTTGCACTCTAGCTGAAACTCTGTGACCTTGGGCAGATTATTTATTCTTGCCTCTGCGTCCACATTTATAAAATGGGGATAATGATAGCGCCTACTTTGGAGAGTTGGCATGAAGATCATGAAGACATGATCATGAGTTAACATGTTTCAAGTGCTGAAGCCACTGCCTGACACAAGCTCTACATGGATGTTTGCTACTTATTCATTATTATAAGATTTCAAGGAGTCAGAAAGCAACACATAGATGGTCTAGCATATTAATCTTTGAAGAAGCGTGGCAATAAATTGAAAGGCAGAAATAGGGCACTATCTTCAGTAGGAAAAAGAGTACAGGCACTTTACCTTTTGACTTTTCCCCACAACAATATCAAAAGTAAAAGAAAAAAATATCAAATTCATGGATAGTTACAACATAAATACTAGTAACAGGGAAACTGAAGTTCTTGTTAAATACTAGAAAATAGCACCAAAGTCCAATGGGCGTTCCTAATCTGACTTTTTTAAAACATGGTGGTCAACAACTATTGGTTTCATTTGCCAAAGGTATATTTTTATTTTCACCAACTCTGTGATTATTTACCTTGGCAAATCAAGTATCTATCAAGTTTAATCCTTAGTCTCATTGTCTCTAGTATGGTTTCAAGAAGCACATGTTGCATTAAAATAGATTTATAAATAAAGCAATTCACTCTTTCCAAAGAAACATTAAGGAATAACTAATCTAAACAGCACATGTTATTACTTTAAGTAAGAACAAATGGAACGCTTGGGTGACCTGGTTGGTTAAGCGATGGACTCTGGATATCGGCTCAGGTCACAATCCCTCAGTCATGGGATCAAGCCCCACGTTGGGCTCCACACTGAGCGTGGAGTCTGCTTAGGCTTCTTGCTCTCCCTCTCTCTCTCTCTGTCCTTCTCCTGCTCTCACTCTCAG
This sequence comes from Panthera uncia, assembly GCF_023721935.1. Classification (NCBI taxonomy): domain Eukaryota; kingdom Metazoa; phylum Chordata; class Mammalia; order Carnivora; family Felidae; genus Panthera; species Panthera uncia. Next base: position 48,802,411 of record NW_026057576.1, read on the forward strand.
TCTCTCTCAAAAACAAATAAATGAACTTAAAAAAAAAAAAAAAAAGAACATATTTTATGCTTCCCCAAATAATTTTACCTTAACTCTGGGCATCAATCATCTCATAAGGAGTAAACAAAATAATTCTTCTCTTTAATTATGAAAATCCTTAATTACATCTGTGAGTGAAAAGTAGGAAATAAAGTAAGGATTTGTTATGAGGAATATAAGGTACATTTTTCAAATTAAAAAATGACTATAGTTTTTTAGTTTTCCCAGGATTCGGTGTCCTTTTGCCAAAACAGTATTCCGTTGTATTCTTATTCCTTACCCTTACAAAGCTTCCATTCACATCAAAAGTATGTTCAAGACCCTGACCTTGATCATGAAAGTTCTCTTTGTCTTCATGATTACATCTGGTAGAACTTAGCTGGCCACCTGCTATCAATTATTTTATTTAGTATCATACAATATTTTGACCTGTCCCACAGAGCCTTTCAAGTAAAGTTTAGTTGGGATATTTTTGTTATGCTTCTTTGTCTTTTTTTTTTTCTTTTTGAAGTAAGAGAAACTAAGATTACAGGAAAAGATTTTTAATTTTTAACTCAATTAATGAGTCACATTTGGAAAGCAAAACAACCAGGGTTTTCACAAGCAAGTTATCAATTGACCATATAGAGACCAGCAGAGCCTGGCAGATGTGCATGATTTGTCAACGTACCTACGCCATGAGCCACCAATGACTCTAACAAAGAATCTTAGCCCTACAGCAGGTTCCTTTTTGAAAGGACATTTTTCAGTTTCTGAGAATTTGCAAGGACACAAGCTTGACTTGGGAAGCAAAACTCATGAACAGGGATTGATTAAATATAAGCAGAGTGTCAAGCAGTGGGAAACTGTAAGGGCAGTCAGAGTTGGGGAAGAAAGGACATCAACAGTAAGGAACAGAAGTGAACATCCACCTAACTGGAAAGGTGGTAAGGATGAGGAAGCTTTCCAGGTAGCAAAACTGCATGCAGGAAAAAATCCCGGCAGCCACTTCTGCCCAAGAAGAGCAAACACTGGCACCTGGAAGGGTCCCCAGTAACAGCTCAAACATACACCTTCCTTTAGATGCGCCATGTTCAGTCACACACTTCTTTTTTTTAATTATTTTTTTAAGTGAGTAGGGGAGGGGCAGAGAGAGAGAGAGGAGAGAGAGAGAATCCCAAGCAGTCTCCACACTGTCAGCGCAGAGCCAGATGCAGACCCATGACACCACGAGATCATGACCTGAGCTGAAACCGAGAGATGGAGACTTAACCAACTGAGCCCCCCCGGGCGCCCCACATACACTTCTCTTTTTATCCGGAACAACAGAGGTTAGTTATAACTTGACATTTTATATCTCTTATAACTCTCCTAAATTTGTAAATTATAACAGAAATGTCTCATATGGCAACCTAATCACTAGACTGAAAAACAGAAAAATGGAAACTTAAAAATGTGTGCCCCCCTCCTCCAGAAAGAAATTCCTGGGGTTTTTTTTTTATGGTTTATTATGTATGGTTACAGACAATTTTCCAAAAATGTTTGTGCTTCGGGTTTTCTTTCCCCCAGAATTGTGCTGCTGCGCATGACACCGAGCCTTGTGTGACCCCAGGGAAAAGCTTACCACAGTCTCCCCGGTGAAGAGTAAGCAAGACAGCTGCTGCCTGCATACGCTGGTCTGGGGAACAGACCTGATCCTGGCTGTGGGTACTGGCCACAGATCTGAAGGGACATCCACCCTCCTGGAAACTGTTTTGGCTTACTGCAGGGTGTTTAATTCTATTGATAAATTGACTTTAAAATGACATAGCTGATTAAGCCATTTCAAAAAAATAGCATTGGTTTAGACTGAGCATTGTACTAAAAAAAACCTGGTACCCTGCCTCACTGCCAAATTTGCCAATTGACTTGTTTTGTTGGGGGGGGAGGGGTAGTCAGCCCATGGCCACTCACCAGTTTTCTGGATCATTGATATGGCTGTACAGTTTCCCTCATGCTCCTCAAGCCTGTGACCGCTAACTCCACAACTAGACATGCAAGGACCTTGAAGGACACTTGATAAACCATATTCTAACCCCCATCAGGTACCAGGGTTGATCCAAGCTGCTACTTTTTGGTTACTGTTTATTCCAATTTTCTATTCAGTCTTTCATTCTCTGACCCAACTGACGAGTCAGCAGAAATTGCACAACTAAATCCTGTAACGCTTGAATGTATGTTGCCGAATTCAGCGAAGAATATTGAACAAGAGCTTAATGTGTTTCCTATAGTTAGCTGCCACACAATAGTAGTCATTTTTAAAAGGTAAGAGGGAGAAGGGGGCTGTTGATTGAAATTCTGTTCCTTGATGCAGAACAGACAGTAATAACTTACCAGAAATATATCCGATCCTTGCACAGGTAGCTCAGGTTCCTTTAAATAAATAGGCATGTCAACCGTGTTACCTTTTTATCTCAACAGTGGTACCAGGAAATAACCTTTCTAATCAAGGAACACCAGAAATTTGAAGTATGCCAATAAAATCTAGATTTCTGACTAAACTTATTAATATGCCTCATTACCAGACTACAGCAAATGACAATATATTTTACATTACTGAAAATACTGTATGTTTCATTAAGAAAATATTGTATGTTTACATTATTCATCAGTAAATGTGGGGGTCAAAATGCCTCATAGTCAATATGTAATATATACATATATTACATATATATAATATATGTAATTATGGCATCATTGTATAAGAAAAATAACAGAAAACAAGGAATTATTTCATATAATTCTAATCTTGGCTCTTCCTCGATATGATGTTAGCCTAATACTTAATCTTTTCAAGTCCACTTTCAAATTCTGAAAAAGAGAAGATTAGAATAGATGCTTGCTTAGACTTCCCATAGCTGTAAAATATCATTGAGTTTAGACTCAAAACGCATAAATATCTAAAATACATAAATAAAAAGCAAAGCACAAAAAATACAGTCAATAAGGGGTGCCTGGGTGGCTCAGTCGGTTGAGCGGCCGACTTCGGCTCAGGTCATGATCTCGTGATCTGTGAGTTCGAACCCCGCGTAGGGCTCTGTGCTGACAGCTCAGAGCCTGGAGCCTGTTTCGGATTCTGTGTCTCCCTCTCAGTCTGCACTTCCTCCTCTCTCTCTCTCTCTCTCTCTCTCTCTCTCTCTCAAAACTAAATAAACATGAAAAAAATTAAAAAATAAATACAGTCAATAATATTGTAACAGTGATGTAATGAACAGGGGGTAGCTATGCTGGTGGTGAACACAGCACAATGTAGACACTTGTCACATCACTAGTGCTGTACACCTGAAGCTAAGGTACTGTTGTGTGTCAACTATACCCAAATAAAAACAATAATTTTTAAAAACCGTAAATATCTAGACAAGGTAACTTATGCTGAGTGTTGAATCACTGTGGACATGAAGTGTAAAGTGGGAGGGGAGTAGAAGTCGATCACAGCAGCCTGGCCAGGGAAGACGCCCAGAAGGAACGCAAAGCAGACTAGGTTTGAAGGGTTGAAGCTGGACAGGCTGACTGGAGACCTGAACCCGCCCACTGAGCTGGAGTGGCACAGGGCTACATTCAGGTGCTGGAACCGGGCTCGTTGCTCGGAGGGGACCAATGACACCACCTGAGGGAGAGAAGAATACAGAAGCTGAGACCAAGCAGTTATTAAGGCTGTTTCCTTCCCATCGTGTTGCCTGCTTAAGTCACTCGTGCATAATTTTTAACTGAAAATAAATAAAAAGCCAAATTCTATCTCACAACAGAGCATATATCCTTCCCTTTCTATTGAAATAGTTACACTGGGTTCTTCTTCTTATGTAAAAGACAAAAATACTTCATTCAGGGAAGATAGTGATTTTGAAATTAGATAAAGGATCAATGGAAATAAGCATGAATGTATTCCTTTCCTAAAGCCAAATAATCCCCCAAGAAATTGAGAATATGAATATCAATTGCTTCTCAGCCTTTTGGCTGAGATCAAGTGGAGAATACGAATATCAGGTTCAATTCACTGATAGGAGATTTCATCCAAGATTTCTGGGTCTCTAGACACATAAGGTCAGTCCATGTGTCCAAGCTCCTCCCCAAAAGTCAGGATTGAAGATTTCCACGCTACTTGCTCAACCCTAGCTAGCTTTACTATGACATTTGTAGGAGCTTTAGCCCCGCCCTTACTCTGACTGCTCTGTGGATGTTGTCCACTTTGTCCCAAGTGAACCCTTAAAGATCTGCTTGCCCCCAAGCTTCATGTTTATGTCTGAGCCCTATCGTGTGTGCACCATTCACATGTTAGGGCTTCTTCTCTTATTCCTAGTTGCTTCTTGAGCTCCCCTAGTGACTCTTGAATTTTACTCTGAACTGCAGTCTGCTTGTCTTGGGCTATACTTACCTATTTTGTGTCAATCCCCTATTTCAGAAGCAATAATGTAAAAGACCAGAATATTTCAATTAAAACGGTCTCCATTGCTTCCAGTGAGAGCCTCTGTCAATGTTTATTCTGGCACTTCCAGGAAGCAACCCTTAGCAGGGCTCACCCATGGTTTCAGGTGCCCATTAATAGCACAGAAAGTTCTTGAATTGTCCCTTAGCTCCAAGCAGATTCCACGATCTATTTGCACTGTTAGTTGTAGTCTGTCCCCAAAATTTGATTGTATCAACAGGTCATTTAAGGTAGGGGAAACTAAATGTCATTTAAGAATGGTTCTGGATCCTAGTACACTCTTATAGGAACCCTAGAGAGGAATTTATAGCACTCTGTACCTTACTGGGTTTTTTTCTTTTTTACTATTGTATAAAAATTACCATAAGCTTAGTGACTGAAAATAACATCCATTTATCTCACAGTTCTGTAGGTCAGAAGTTCTGTAGCTTAGCTCTTTCATGGAACTGAAATCAAGATATTGACTGAGCTGACTCTTACCAGAACACTCACAGGAAGAACTCACTTTCAAAACCATTCTGGTTGTCAGCAGAACTCTCCATTCTCTGCAGCTCTCAGTCTGAGGTCCCTCTCCTTGCTGGCTACTAACCAGAGTCCACCCTCAGATTCTAGAAGGAACCCACCTTCCTTGATTCATGGCCCTCTCCATCTTCAAGCCAGCAATGGCACATCAAATCCCACTCATGCTTCCAATCTGACTTCTTCTTGCCACCAAGCAAAGAAAGTTCTCTAATTTTAAAGGTTCATGTGATTATATTTAAGCCTACCTAATCTTTCTTTGCCAAGGTCAATTATGTTTATGTTATGGGTTCAGTTGTTTCCCTCCCAAAAAAGATATAATCAAGTCCTATCCCACAGTATGCCATAGTGTGACCTAATTTGGAAATAGTGTCTTTAAAGAGGTAATCAAGTTAAAAATAGATAGGGTATACCCTAATCCAATATAACTGATGTTCTTATAAAAAGGGGAAATTCAGACATACAGACTGGCACAGAAAGAAGAGGATGTGAAGACACTTCGGGAGAATGTCATGTAAAGACAGAAGCAGAGATGGGACTGAGGCAGCTGCAAACCAAGAACACCAAGGATTGCCCTCCACCACCAGCAGCCAGGAAGGGACAAAGAAGGATTCTACCCAGAGTCTCAGAGGGAACACGGCCCTGCCCACACCTTGATTCAGACATCTATGATGAGGGAGCATAAGGCAAGCTGAGGGCAAAGCACAGCTACCATATCCTGCCCAGCTACATGGGATATGTGATATTCCTCAGGCACACCTGGCTGCCCAATAACAAAGGAAAGGACAGAAAACAAATGGTTGAACTGATAAAGACCACAAGATTTGAGTCCCCATCAGTTTACACATATGTTAGTAAATTACAAGAAAAAAAAGCAATCTTATCAATAGCCTAATCTCTAGAAACCTATAGCCCCCAACATCACCCTCCCCTCCATAGTGATGTGGGAAACAAAGACCAGAAGGAAATATAGATCCAGAAACTCCCTACCCTCCTAATGTTAATGTCTTACTAGAGGGGAAAACAACCTTAGCTTGACAATAGCTAGGGCTCCAATAATCTGTGAGTCTTCTTTAGCATATGGAAATCCCTTTAGGAAACTTCCTCATGACTTTACCTCCACCAGCTCCATAGTATATAACCAGTCACTCTTCACAACCCCAGTGCAGCTCTTTCTGCCCATGAATCCTGTCCCCGTGCTTTAATAAAATTACCTTTTTGCACCAAAGATGTCTTCAAGAATTCTTTCTTGGCCGTCAACTCCGAACCCCCACCACCACTCCAAAACTCTAACAATCTAGATTCCAGAACTGTGACTTTCTGCTGTATTCAGCCATCTAATTTGTGGTGATTTGTTATAGCAGTCTCAACAAACTGATACACCATGTAACATAACACAATCAAAGAAGTGATAACTCATCACATTCCCAGGTTCCAGGGATTAGGGTGTGTGTGATGTTGAAGACCTTTCCAAGAAGCTCCCTACCATACTTACTCTATAGTTCTTTTAAAGAATGTGGAGATCTTGTGTTCTGTGTTCCCCTAGCATCCCCTTCTCAGAACACTTTCCTTTTTGCTCCCAAGGCAGAATGCAGACCCACTGATTTTCTTCAACTCTTTATTGAACTGTAACTGATACACAAAAACTATACATTTTTAATGTATAAATTTGATGAGTTTGGGCATATGCAAATACCTGTGAAATCATCATTACAATCAAAGTAATAGATCTATCCATCACCTCCAAAAGTTGCCTGTGTCCCTTTGTTTTCTTTTGTGTGTGTGCACGGTAAAAACATTTAACATGAGATTTACCTTCTTAACAGAAGTTTAAGGGCACAAAACAGCATTGTTTTTTTTTTTTTACTTTTAAAAGTTTTGTTGTATTTTTTTTTCAACATATGAAGTTTATTGTCAAATTGGTTTCCATACAGCATTGTTAACTGTAGAGAGTATACTACACAGCAGATCTCTGGAACATATTCATCTCGCACAACTGAAATCTTATGCCCATTAAATTCTTCCTTGGTTCAGAGTAGTTTTTTTTTTAACTTCCTTAAAAGAACTTCCTTTTAGTATACTGAACTGGGGCTATTACTCTCTCCTCACAAAGCCCTGAGACACCTAGGCCCCTAAATTCTTTTTCAGGGGTTCCATCACCAGAAGATGGAAAGACAGTTATGTAATTCAAATACCAGGAGCACTTTAGGTAGTTCCAAAGTGCTCAAAGTAGCTTTGTGAATGGTGACTCTGGATTACACAAGAGGGACACATGCACAGCCGGTGCATTAGGGAACTTCTCTGTAGTCTACCCTTTGCATAGCTGCTGCATTTGCTAAACGCAACGTATTCATCAAAGCAAGTTGTTCGTGTTGACCTCACTTGTTTAGAATGAAAACTCTGAGGTCTGAGCCTCTTTTTTCCCAAATTCTGAGCCCTCCCAAAGAAGGGGGAGTGATTTCCCTGCAGCCACTTAAGCCCCTGGAGTGAACTGCACAGACTTTTTCTGAGAAAGCTAGGACTTCTGAGGCACCTCTTGATCTCCAGATGCTCTGTCTGGTCATTTCCTGTCTAAACACAGATTGCGCTTCTTTTGCCCCTTTTTACAATTTTCCTATCACTTAACAACACTGCCCTCTCTGCCTTCTACATGAGAGTCTGCCAAACATTTTCCCCATACGTAGGCAATGCATCATACTTTCTGAGAGCCACAATATCCATTCATAAGCAGAAATTATTGTGGGCTTGGGGCCCAGAGATGAGCCTTGACCCAAATGCCTTCCTCAACAGGCAAGAGGGAGAGAGCTGGCAGCCTCTGTTGGGTAGGAGGCTGGAGAAGCCAGCCAAACACAACCATTCTGAACCAGCATGTGAGCACAGGACCTGAGCAGGTCTTTCCGGGGACTCAGACTGCAAAACATACTGCAGGCAGGAGGAGAAACTGAAGGGGTCACCCAGGGAAGAGAGGATAAGCCTCAGTCGTGACACAGAAGAAGGCATGACTGAGTAGAAGCCACAGGAAAAGAAGAGTAAATAAAGGTAGTGTGAGAATGGAAAGGAGGGAAAAGCAGAGACAGAGAAACAGAGATGGCAGAGTGGTAAGGTAGCCAAAAGAGGAAGCGACGGGTTCCACCTCTGAGGGCAGAGTCCAGAGGTCTTTAACCTCTGGAGCAACCCCTGCAGCAGTCATGATGGGCAGTGCAGCTGTGCCGGGGGCATGCAGAGGGAGCTTCCTTAAAATCATTCCCCACCACCTAAGGTTATGGAACATTTGACTTCATTTTTTTAAATGGTATTTTCTTCCATGGTTCATACCCTCAAATGGATTTTGGCTCCATTATATAGGTTAAACTCAAGTTATTACACTTCAGATAAAGAATATTTACATACCACCACAAATTGTCCTCTTAATGGAAACACTACTGATTTTCTAAGGCAGACTTCAATTTTATATGTAAAAGCCAAGTTCCTATGAGCAGGTTTAAAGTGTTTAACCAAAAATTTACAGTACGTGAAAGGGAAGGGTATCCTCCTAATGATCTCCAACTATTTAGGGAATGTATGTGGCCCAAAGTTATGGCAATCACTTCTTTTAAACACTTTTCATAATATATATATAAGACTCTAATAGAAAACTGCACCCCAAGAAATATCACAAAGTGAAAACCTACATAACCATTACCAAAGTCAAGAAATGGAACATATTTCTCATGTTCTCCCTCAGTAACTGCTTCCTTCTTCCTCCTGAAAGGTAACTGCTACCTGTAATTCTTCTTCTGGTCCACACTTACCTTGGTTCCAATCTGTCCCCTTGGTCCTAGGTAGCTGTCAAAGTGCTGCTGTGTTTCTTAGAAGATATCCTTGGGGAAAAACTGACCCAAATACTGGACCTACCCTTCTGGACTTCCTTTTCCATCCATATCTTTGCTCTATAATTCTTTACCACCTTGTTAACTCACTAATGCTTTCAAGCAGATATTTTTAGTTTATTTTTCCACCTTTCATAGCTATCTTCTATGTTATAGTTGGACTGAATTACTTTATCAGCCATACCAGAAGTGGAAATCCCAGGCAGATGAAACCTGCAGTCACTCTTTTAACCTCTTTCTGCTCAGCTACAAAGAGCATGAGAGTATTTTCATGGCTCGGCATGCAGACATAGAGTAGTGAACTTGACCCCAGTATTTTATCTTCTTTTATATTAGCCTACAGTCTTCTTCTAGACATAGTACATAGCACTTTGACAGCATCTGAACTTTCAATTTACCTTCTAAACGCTAACTTATTTTTAACCACTTAACTGAAGGATTCTAGTGCTTATCCATTCAACACTTGTCTAACCAAAATGTTGGTTTGCATTCACTTATAAATTCATTCAAATATTTATTGATGGTTTCTACGTGCCAAACATTGTTCTAGGAACTAGAATGAGATGGGCAAGAGTTTTGCCTAGGAAACCAAACAAATACTTGAATGAGTCAGAAAATTGACAGAGAGTGGAAGAAAAATGATTATGTATTAAGAAATGTTATGTGAAGAATTGATATAGACTGAGGTGAGAGAGTGAACAATAATCACTTTACCATGCAAATCCTGAAAGGCTTTTCTGAGGAGATGCTACTAAAGCTCAGATCTGAATGTTAAGAAGGAACCACAGTGTGAGGTCAGAGAGAAAAGCACTCTAGGTAGAGCATAGAGTTTGTGCAAAACCTCTGAAGCCAGAACAAGCCTGATTCATTCAAAGAATAGAACACAGGCCAGCATGGCTGAGTGTAATGAACGAAAGGTAAGGTGATATAAATGAGACAAGAGTCACAAACTGACCCAGATTATGGTAGGTTTTGTCAGCCAGTATAAGCAGTTGATATTTTATTCTCACTGTCATAAGTTTTGGGGAAGATTTAAGTGAGTTTGGGAAGGGAGAAGAAAGGTGGAGCTGACACGATCTAGGTTACATTTTTAAAATGATTTCACCTGGGTATCTCAGTCAGTTAAGCATCTGACTCTTGATTTCATGTCCTGTCATGATCGCAGGGTTGTGAGATTGAGTCCTGTGTCAGGCTCTGTGCTGACAGCACGGAGCCTCCTTGGGATTTTCTCTCTCCCTCTCTCTCTGCTCCTCCACCACTCACTCGCTATCTCTCTCTCTCTCTCTTTCAAAATAAATAAGTAAACTTTAAAAAATATAAACATAAATATAATGATATCTCTGGCTGCCATATTGTGATTATATTGTGTAGGAGTATATTAATTAGGGTTAAATTAAAAAATGTTTAAAAAATTACTTAGTGTCTTTTAAACAAAGGCTATTTAGTACTAGGAATTTGTGACACAGCTAATAGAAGACCTAGGAGTTCAAACAGGGTATGGTGAAGCAACTTGAGATTCACCATGGCCTCTACTGCTTCCAGGACAAAAGGAACCAAGAGAGGTAGCATGACCAGGGTCTAGATGCTGGAGTCATTCTACCCACATTATCATGGCAGGGGCCTCCTGGTAGAGGTAGGTCTACAGAAGATGAGACTATCTGGGTCAGCCAGAGCCACAGAAAAGATGTAGTATATGAGCCATCACAGCAAGCAATCTCCCACTAATTCCTTCTACTAGGCAAGTCTACTCAGAAGCCAGAGGGCAAGGGAGGCTGGAAAGTTCAGTTCTCTGGGGCACAGAGCTGAAGAAGAGATCAGAGAACAAAACTACAGTGGACCAGTCCAGGGGACAAAAGTAGAAACAAGGAAACCAAGAGGAGGCTGCTGCAGCAGGCCAAGTGAAAATTAGAGTAGACTGGACCAGGAGAGTAGAAGTGGAAATGAACATAAATGAATGGAGTCAATCTATTTGAAATATGGTCAACAAAACTCATTTGGAGAGTGGATGTAGCAAGTGAGATAAAGTGTAAACTTAGGGGTAACTCAGAGTTTTTACTTGAGCAACTGAAGAGATAATACCATCTACAAAGATGAAAAAGACTTTAAAAAATCAGTGGACTTCAGATGTGCTAGAGTTAAAAATTCTGTTCTGGCCATGTTAAATTCAAAGTTTCAGATCTCTATGTGGAGATTTCTAGTAGGCATTGGATATATGAATCTAGAATTATGGGCAAATATCAGGACTCAAGATATAGACTTGGGAGTCATTGGTATGACAAATGGGATGCATGAAATTACCAAAGGAAAATACATAGACAGAGAGAAGAGGCCCAAGAGTCTTCCAGTACTGAATGCTGTTGACAAGTCAACAAGAATAAAAACAGAGACATGACCACTGTATTGGCAACACAAAGATCATTTATGATTTTGACAGTAGCCACCCAGTTTAGTTGAGAGCATAGAAGCCAAATTAGAACTGGTTGATGAGAGAATATAAATATCAAGTGGGGGGGAGGGACTATTTTGAAGAAATTTTCTTCCAATGAGGAGCAGAGAAATAGAGCTATAGCCACAAAGGAGTGAGTTTTTTCATCTTTTTAAAGATACGATACTTAAGACAGGGAAGAAATTTGATTAGATATTGATGGAAATTATCCAGTAGGGGGATACAGAAGATATAAGAGACAGAGGAGGAAAATTGATAGAGCCAAGACCTTAAAAAGTTAAGAAAAATATGATGCAAAGCAAACAAATTGAGGGGTTTGGCCCTTGACAGGGACACTCCATCCACAGTAACGGAGGACAAATCAGAGTTGGCCTCAGAAGCGAGTAGGCTGGTAGTTGGGGATCTTGGAGAGATTCTGTTTGATTACATCTGTTTCAATAGTGAAACATGAGACAAGGTCATCAGCAAAGTGTGAGGGAGTAAAGTATGTAAGAGTTTAAGGAGAGTTTGAGAGAGGGTTTGAAATTGTTTTGGAAAATGAAAAATAAAATATGCAAGGGATGTTCGTTGTCCTCTATGACAGCATCATTGGAGTAGATGACTAGCAGAGTTTAACTAGGCAAGTGCAACAGAGAAATGAAGGACTTGAGGGAAGTTATGGGTTTATGATGGTGAACTATGGAAACAAAGTTGAGTCACTGGGAAATGAGTGGCTAGCTCTCCCCTATGTGGATGTATAACATACCTAGCTAATCACCTACATGACAGCACGCAATGCAATTTTCTTTCATTATGACAGAATGTGTGTATATGGCAGAACATCTGCTCAAAGCCAAGAATTACCAACCTGACCAAATCAAGGAATAAAATCCAAGGGTTTTCAATGAAAAACTATGAGTGTCTTCTACTTTGGGAGTTCATTCTTAATTCCTTACAAAATAAATAGTTGTATCATTCAGTTATCTCCTCACATGATGTAACTAGAGGGGGAGGGTATTAGTATCTTTATCTACTGACTGTGTGTGTATCTACTACTGTGTGTGTGTGTGTTTAATTTTGGTATTGAGATCCCTATGTGAACTCTGTAAACTCTACTAAGCTTGGTCAAATAAATCAGATTCTGACTTAAACAAAGATCCCCTTATTGTACAGACTGGCTTATTTCACCAAAATATGAAGCAGCCATACATTAGGAACATTTTTAGAAACCAGAAAACAGATCATAAGAAGCTCGGGGAGAAAAATCATTTTAAAACCATTTTATAGACTGTTACAAACAGACAGGATGCCCAAGAAGTTAGGACTTAGGACTAAATTAATTGGATTATATATCATTATGTAGACGTAACCATAGTAATGGGAGTCTTCTTTTTTCTTTCAGCAATTTAAGCAACTGAAAAATTTTCAGAAGCTGCATAAATATGGGCAATATTCAACCTTTCAGGGCCTCATCTTCCTGTACTGTGAAATTAAGGGTTACTCTCATATAATCTCAATTTTTTTAAATTTTATGATTCTGTAACTATGACCAAGGATCAGAGGCTAAATGTTTTTAATAAAAGAATCCACAGCTGGGAGTAAAAGTAAGCCCCAAAGTGATCAAACCAGTATGGTAATGGCACAAAAATAGACCCACACATCAATGAAACAGAATAGAAAACCCAGAAATGAACCCACAACTATATGGTCGATTAATCTCCAACAAAGCAGGAAAGAATATCCAGTGGAGAAGAAGTCTCTTCAACAAATGATGTGGAGAAAACTGGACACCAACATGCAAAAGAATGAAACTGAACCACTTTCTTACACCAAACACAAAAATAAATTTCAAATGCATTAAAGACCTAAATGTGAGACCTGTAACCATAAAAATACTAGAGGAGAACACAGGTAGTAACCTCTTTGATATCAGCCAAATGTGTTTCTTTCCAAGCAGGACAGAGAAAACGAACAGAGAATGGATTAAGATGAAAGCGTCAAATGGAGAACAACCACCACAGATATCAAGATCATTGACAGATCTTAAGATGTGGTTGGTCTATTGTGAAGACTGCTTACTGTGACCTTAACTCCAAGTGACTTGAATTCACATTTCAAAATATCATACCATGAAACTGGATCACATTTTTTTTTCACCATACAGAAAAATAAACTCAAAATGGATGAAAGACCTAAATGCGAAACATGAAACCATAAAAATCCATGAAGAGAGCACAGGCAGTAATTTCTCTGACATCAGCCAAAGCAACTTCTTTCTACTGATATGTCTCCTGAGGCAAGGGAAACAAAAGCCAAAATAAACTATTGGGACTTCATCAGAATAAAAAGCTTCTGCACAGTGAAGGAAAAAATCAACAAAACTAAAAAGGCAACCTACAAAATGGGGGAAGATATTTGCAAATTTATAAAGGGTTAGTATCCAAAATCTATAAAGAACTTATAAAACTCAGAGAGAGACTGGAAGATAGTGGCATAGGAGGATGCTCGGCTCACCGCGTCCTGCTTATCATCACTTAGATTCCACCCACATCTGCGTAAACAACCCAGAAAACCGTGGAAGACTAGCTGAACGGACTCTCTGGAGCCAAGCATAGACAAGAGGCCCACGGAAGAGGATAGGAAGGGCAGAGAGGCGGTGCATGCTACACAGACTGGCAGGAGGGAGCCGGGGTGGTGGAGGGGCAGCCTGCCAGGCAAGGCAGAGCCTCTGAAGTCTGGCTTGCAAAAGCAGAGGGGCTGGACTCCGTGAGTTCTGACAGCCAGCAGGACTTAACATCTGGAATGTTAAAAGTCAACAGCTCTGCTCTCAGAGAGCGGCAAGGGCGAGAGGACGCCAGGAGGGAGAGTTGTTGAGCCCCGGAAGACAGAGCTCAGCTCGGCAGGAAGACAAAGGTGCTAGCAAGCGCCATCTCCCTCTCCCATCCCCCAGCCGAAATTCCAAAGGAAACCAGTTCCCATCACCGAACTTGCTCGCACCTCGCAAACACCCAACGCTGTGCTTCTGTGGATCCATCCCTCCGACGGGCCTGCCTCCCTCCTGTTGCTGCAGGGCCCCTCCCACAGTGGACCACCTACAGCAAAGCGAGCTAAGCCTGCCCATCCTGCCCCTGTGTACCTTACAGATTCACCCCAGCTAATACGCCCTTGGTCAGATCCCATCAAAGCACCACCACAAGCCTGGCATGTGCAAGTAGCCCGGACAGGGGCCACACCACTCCACAGTGACTCCTGACCGTGAGAAAGGGGAAGATAAGGTACACACCAGTCTGACTGTGGCCCCAGCAGTGGGCTGGGGACAGACATCAGGTCAGACTGCAGCCCTGCCCACCAACGCAAGTTACTCCAGACAGCACAGGGGAAGTGCCCTGCGGTTCCATGCCACTCCAGGGACTACCCAAAATGATGAAACGGAAGAATTCTACTCAAAAGAAACTCCAGGAAGTAGCGACTGCTAGTGAATTGATCAAAAACGATTTAGGCAATATAGCAGAACAAGAATTTAGAATGAGTCATAAAATTAATCGCTGGGCTTGAAAAAAGTATAGAGGACAGCAGAGAATCTATTGCTACAGAGATCAAGGGATTAAGAAATAGTCACGAGGAGCTAAAAAAATCCTATAAATGAGGTGCAAAATAAAAAGGAGGTGACCACAGCATGAATTGAAGAGGCAGAAGAGAGAATAGGTGAACTAGAAGATAAAATTATGGAAAAGAGGAAGCTGAGAAAAAGAGAGATAAAAAAGTCCAGGAGTATGAGGGGAGAATTAAAGAACTAAGTGACACAATTAAATGTAATAATATATGCATAATTGGCATTCCAGAGGAGGAAGAGAGAGGGAAAGGTGCTGAAGGTGTACTTGAAGAAATAGCTGAGAACTTCCCTGATCTGGGGAAGGAAAAAGGCATTGAAATCCAAGAGGCACAGAGAACTCCCTTCAGACGTAACTTGAATCGATCTTCTGCACAACATATCATAGTGAAACTGGCAAAATACAAGGATAAAGAGAAAATTCTGAAAGCAGCTAGGGATAAACAAGCTCTAACCTACAAAGGGAGACCCATAAGACTAGTGGCAGACCTATCTACTGAAACTTGGCAGGCCAGAAAGGAATGGCAGGAAATCTTCAATATGATGAACAGAAAAAATATGCAGCTGAGAACCCTTTATCCAGCAAGTCTGTCACTCAGAACAGAAGGAGAGATAAAGTTTTTCCCAAACAAACAAAAAACTGAAGGAATTCATCACCACTAAACCAGCCCTACAAGACATCCTAAGGGGGCCTCTGTGAGTGAAATGTTGCAAGAACCACAAAGTACCAGAGATATCACTACAAGCATGAAACCTGGAGACACCACAAAGACTCTAAACCCATATCTTTCAATAATAGCACTGAATGTAAATGGACTAAATGCTCCAACCAAAAGACATAGGGTATCACAATAGATAAAAAACCAAGACCCATCTATTTGCTGTCTACAAGAGACTCATTTTACGCCTGAGGACACCTTCAGATTGAAAGTGAGGAGATGGAGAAGTATCTATCATGCTACTGCAAGTCAAAAGAAAGCTGGAATAGTCATACTATCAGACAAACTAGACTTTAAAGGTTGTAACAAGAGATAAAGAAGGGCATAATATAATAACTACAGGGTCTATCCATCAGGAAGAGCTAACAATTATAAATGTCTATGCACCAAATTCAGGGCACCCAAATATATGAAACAATCACAAACATAAGCAACCTTATTGATAAGAATGTGGTAATTGCAGGGGACTTTAATACCCCACTTACAACAATGGATAGATCATCTAGACACACAGTCAATAAAGAAACAAGGGCCCTGAATGATACATTGGATCAGATGGACTTGACAGATATATTTAGAACTCTGCATCCCAAAGCAACAGAATATACTTTCTTCTCGAGTGCACATGGAAGATTCTCCAAGATAGATCACATACTGGGTCACAAAACAGCCCTTCATAAGTATAAAAGAACTGAGACATACCATGTACACTTTCAGACCACAATGCTATGAAACTTGAAATCAACCACAGGAAAAAGTCTGGAAAACCTCCAAAAGCATGGAGGTTAAAGAACACCCTACTAAAGAATGAATGGGTCAACCAGGCAATTAGAGAAGAAATTTAAAAATATATGGGAACAAATGAAGATGAAAATACAACAATCCAAATGCTTTGGGATGCAGCAAAGGCAGTCCTGAGAGGAAAATACATTGCAATCCAGGCCTATCTCAAGAAACAAGAAAAATCCCAAATACAAAATCTATCAGTACACCTAAAGGAAATAGCAGAACAGCAAAGACACCCCAAACCCAGCAGAAGAAGAGAAATAATAAAGATCAGAGCAGAAATAAACAATATAGAATCTAAAAAAAACCGTAGAGCAGATCAATGAAACCAAGAGTTGGTTTTTTTAAAAAATAAACAAAATTGATAAACCTCTAGCCAAGCTTCTCAAAAAAGAAAAGGGAGTTGACCCAAATAGATAAAATCATGAATTAAAATGGAATTATTACAAACAATCCCTCAGAAATACAAGCAGTAATCAGGGAATACTATGAAAAATTATATGCCAACTGGACAACCTGGAAGAAATGGACAAATTCCTAAGCACCCACACACCTCCAAAACTCAAACAGGAAGAAATAAAAAACTTGAAGAGACCCATTACCAGCAAAGAAATTGAATCAGTTATCAAAAATCTCCCAACAAATAAGAGTCCAGGACCAGATGGCTTCCCTGGGGAATTCTACCAGACATTTAAAGCAGAGGTAATACCTATTCTTCTCAAGCTGTTCCAAAAAATAGAAAGGGAAGGAAAACTTCCAGACTCATTCTATGAAGCCAGCATTACTTTGATTCCCAAACCAGACAGAGACCCAGCAAAAAAAGAGAACTACAGGCCAATATCCTTGATGAATATGGATGCAAAAATTCTCAACAGGATATTAGCAAATCGAATTCAGCAGCATATAAAAAGAATTATTCACCATGATCCAATGGGATTAATTCCTGGGCTGCAGAGCTGGTTCAACATTCACAAATCAATCAATGTGATACATCACATTAATAAAAGAAAAGAAAAGAACCATATGATCCTGTCAATCAATGCAGAAAAAGCATTTGACAAAATTCAGCATCCTTTCTTAATAAAAACCCTCGAGAAAGTTGGGATAGAAGGAACATACTTAAACATCATAAAGGCCATTTATGAAAAGCCTACAGCTAATATCACCCTTAATGGCAAAAAACTGAGAGCTTTCCCCCTGAGATCAGGAACACGACAGGGAGGTCCACTTTCACTGCTGTTGTTTATCATAGTGTTGGAAGTTCTAGCATCAGCAATCAGACAACAAAAGGAAATCAAAGGCATCAAAATTGTCAAAGATGAAGTCAAGCTTTCACTTTTTGCAGATGACATGATATTATACATGGAAAACCCGATAGACTCCACCAGAAGTCTGCTAGAACTGATACATGAATTCAGCAAAGTCGCAGGATACAAAATCAATGTACAGAAATCAGTTGCATTCTTATACACTAATAATGAAGCAACAGAAAGATAAATAAATAAACTGATCCCATTCACAATTGCACTAAGAATCATAAAATACCTAGGAATAAACCTAACCAAAGATGTAAAAGATCTGTATGCTGAAAACTATAGAAAGCTTATGAAGCAAATTGAAGAAGATATAAAGAAATGGAAAAACATTCCGTGCTCATGGATTGGAAGAATAAATATTGTTAAAATGTCAATACTACCCAAAGCTATCTACACATTCAATGCAATCCCAATCAAAATTACACCAGCATTCTTTTCGAAGCTAGAACAAGCGATCCTAAAATTTGTATGGAACCACAAAAGACTCCGAATAGCCAAAGTAATATTGAGGGAGAGACCAAAGCGGGAGGCATCACAATCTCAGACTTTAGCCTCTACTACCAAGCTATAATCATCAAGACAGCATGGTATTGGCACAAAAACAGACACATAGACCAATGGAATAGAATAGAGATTCCAGAATTGGACCCACAAAAGTATGGCCAACTAATCTTTGACAAAGCAGGAAAGAATATCCAATGGAAAAAAGACAGTCTCTTTAACAAATGGCGCTGGGAGAGCTGGACAGCAACATGCAGAAGAATGAAATTAGACCACTTTCTTACACCATTCAAAAAATAAACTCAAAATGGATAAAGGACCTGAGTGTGAGACAGGGAACCATCAAAACCCTGGAGGAGAAAGCAGGCAAAAACCTCTCTGACCTCAGCCACAGTGATTTGTTACTTGGCACATCTCCAAAGGCAAGGGAAACAAAAGCAAAAATGAACTATTGAGACCTCGTGAAGATAAAAATATTCTGCACTGCAAAGGAAACAATCAACAAAACTAAAAGGCAACCAACGGAATGGGAAATGATATTTGCAAATGAATATCGGACAAAGGGCTAGTATCCAAAATCCATAAAGAACTCACCAAACTCCACACCCCAAAAACAAATAACCCGGTGAAGAAATGGGCAGAAAACATGAATAGACACTTCTCTAAAGAAGACATCCAGATGGCCAACAGGCACATGAAAAGATGCTCAACGTTCTCCTCATCAGGGAAATACAAATCAAAACCACACTGAGATATCACCTCACGCCAGTCAGGGTGGCTAAAATGAACACATCAGGAGACTGTAGATGCTGACGAGGACGTGGAGAAACAGGAACCCTCTTGCACTGTTGGTGGGAATGCAAATTAGTGCAGCCACTCTGGAAAACAGTGTGGAGGTTCCTCAAAAAATTAAAAATAGATCTACCCTATGACCCAGCAATAGCACTGCTAGGAATTTACCCAAGGGATACAGGAATACTGATGCATAGGTCACTTGTACCCCAATGTTTATAGCAGCACTTTCAACAGTAGCCAAATTATGGAAAGAGCCTAAATGTCCATCAACTGATGACTGGATAAAAAAATTGTGGTTTATATACACAACGGAATACTACGTGGCAATGAGAAAGAATGAAATATGGCCTTTTGTAGCAACGCAGATGTAACTGGAGAGTGTTATGCTAAGTGAAATAAGTCACACAGAGAAAGACATATACCATATGTTTTCACTCTTATGTGGATCTTGAGAAGCTTAACAGAAGACCATGGAGGAGGGAAAGGATAAAAAAAGAGAGAAAGAGGGGGAGAGAGGGGGAGGGAGCCAAACCATAAGAGACTCTTAAAAACTGAGAACAATCTGAGGGTTGATGGGGGGTGGGAGGGTGGGGAGGGTGGGTGATGGGTACTGAGGAGGGCACCTGTTGGGATGAGTACTGGGTGTTGTATAGAAACCAATTTGACAATAAATTTCATATTAAAAAAAAAGAACTTATAAAACTCAACACTCAAGAAATAAATAATCCAATTTAAAAATGGGCAGAAACATGAATAGACATTTTTCCAAAGAAGACATCCAGATGGCCAATAAACCAATGAGAAGATTGGCCAATGAAAAGATTCCCAGCATCACTGATCATAAGGGAAATACAAATTAAAACTATAATGGGATATCACCTCACACCTGTCAGAACGGCTTAAATTAATAACACAAGAAACAACAGATGTTGGTGAGGATGTAGAGAAAGGGGAATCCTCTTGCACTGTTGGTGGGAATGCATACTGGGGCAGCCTCTGTGGTTTTCCACATGGAAGTTCCTCAAAAAGTTAAAAATAGAACTACCCTATGACTCAGCAATTGCAGTACTAAGTATATACCCAAAGAATACAAAAATACTAATTCAAAAGGATACATGCACCCCATTGTTTGCAGCAGCATTATCTACAATAGCCAAGTATTATGGAAACAGCTCAAGCGTCCATTGACTAATGAGTGGATAAAGAAGAAGTTGTATATATACACAATGGAATATTAGGCAGCCATACAAAAGAATGAAATCTTGCCATCTGCAATGACATGGGTGGAGCTAGAGAGTATTGCACTATGTGAAGTAAGTCAGGCAGAAAAAGACAAATACTATATGATTTCACTCATATGTGGGATTTAAGAAACAAAACAAACGAGCAAAGAAGAAAAAAGAAGAGAGAGAGACAAACCAAGAAACAGACTCTTAACTACAGAGTTGCTAGTAACCTGAGGGGAGGTTGGTGGGGAGATGGGTTAAACAGGTAATGGGGATTAAGAAGTACACTTGCTGTGATGAGCACTGGGTGATGTACGGAAGTGTTAAATCACTCTATTGTATGCCTGAAACTAATAATACACTGTATGTTAACTAACTGGAATTCAATTTTTTTTTTTTAAGGAAAGAGTAAGTCCATTTTAAAGGCCTTATCCTGTGTATCTATGCCATTATCAAGAGAGGCTATGGCCTTATTTGCAGGAGGTGGGCTTAATACAAGTAAAACAGAATGCAAATAACTCTAACAGAATATAATATAGGTGGGGAAAATATATGCAGATGACTAGGAAAGGGGAAGCTTTTTTAATTTGATGGACAAAGCAGCGCTCTTGCTACTTCATCTATAACCAACCTAATACAGTAAGCATAATGGACAAGTTTCATATTCAGAGTTAACATGTTGTTTTTTAATTTTTTTAAGTGTTTATTTATTTATTTTGAGAGACAGAGATAGAGCGCAAGCAGGGGAAGGGAAGAGAGAGAGGGAGACACAGAATCGGAAGCAAGCTCCAGGCTCACAGCTGTCAGCACAGAGCCCAATGCAGGGCTCAAACTCACAAACCGCGAGATCATGACCTGAGCCGAAGTCGGTCACTTAACCCACTGAGCCACCCAGGCACCCCACAGAGCTAACATATTTAAACAGTGCTGTGTTATACGCCATACCTGAGACTCAGTGAAAAAACAAAGGCTTTGTAGTCACAGGGCTGAGATCACCCCCCAGCTCCTCCTCTTACCGTGTGGCCTTGACCAAACTATATAACCTTGCTGATTTTTAGCATCCACGTCCCTCAAAGGGCAATATTCTTTTAAATGTTGTAAGATGTAATGATGTTGGATATTGTAGAGTACATGGGACAGTGTCTAGAACTTAGTAAAATTGAATAGATGATAGCTATTATCAGAAATAATAAACAGTACAGTGAACCCTGTCTGCTAAAGTGCTCCAAATTCTATTAGCATAGAAAATAGAAAAGGAGTCATATAGGAAGGGAGTCAAGGAGTCATATAAACACATTGAAAACAGGTGCCACGCATATCAAAGATGAAATTTCAGCTATTCCTGGTTGTGGCCTCCTACACCCAGGAATCCAAACTCCCAGCAAGCTCATGGAAGCATTTCATTTGAAGCCTTCTAATATAAACGGTGAGAAGAAGCTGGGAGGCTATAATACTTTTTCTCTATCATAGACAATTCTGCTTGGTAAACTGACAGTACCAGTGATGACTCAATAATTCAGCCCATATAAAACTTGCTCCAAAAGAGTCCTAAAATACAACATTAGGATTCCTAGTGAATGGAAAGTTATTGACTCTAAGGGAATGATTTCTTGAACCACTGGAAGGCTATTGAAAGATTTCCTTTGGTTTGTACAAAGTGGCTTGATCAAATTGGATTTTGATGTCAAATTGGATTTTGATGCCTAAATTCTTTCTGAAACCAGAAAAATAATTTCTTCTGAAGTTTCTGAGATCACATTGCAAAACATTCCATCTTGGAATCAGAAATGTGACAAAATAGTCTTTGTTTTACTCTAGGTAGACAATAAATACAATGCAGTGATTTAATATAATTGCATGAATTTCTTTCTCTTTTACTGATGTGACATAGGCATCATTTTTATCTATCATTGTGGCTGCTACTATATATATACTGATTTTGTACTCTTTTTTTTTTTTTTTTTTAATTTTTTTTTTTAACATTTTTTTTTTTTTTTTGGGACAGAGAGAGACAGAGCATGAACGGGGGAGGGGCAGAGAGAGAGGGAGACACAGAATCGGAAACAGGCTCCAGGCTCCGAGCCATCAGCCCAGAGCCTGACGCGGGGCTCGAACTCACGGACCGCGAGATCGTGACCTGGCTGAAGTCGGACGCTTAACCGACTGCGCCACCCAGGCGCCCCAACTGATTTTGTACTCTTTAAGATAAACCAGTTGATATCATTTATATGATATACACATGCAAGACAAATTTGACACAAACACCAAATAACTACATACAATTTTCTATTGCAGGAGTCCATTTGGAGACCTAAATTTCTAATGAAGAACGTTAATCAATTTATAATCCTGATACATTGAAATTATAAAGGGTCTCAGAGCCATCTAGACCATCTAGACCAATCTCATCATCTAAAAAATAAAGAAACTGAATCCCAGAAAGGACAAATGTTTTATATAGGGTTACAAAACTACTTAAAAGCATAACAGGAACAAAAACTCAGACCTCCTGACTCCACAGATGGTGCTCAAAACACTGGGCTGGTGATCAATTTAAAGTAGATAGACCACTCCAAGAAATAATAGATCCACTGAAAAACATCTTTATGTAAAGTATCAGGCAGCTCTGTAAGCAAATAGTAAGAATCTTAATAAAATCAGGATAAGATTAATGAAAATTAAGAAGCCACCCTGATGAAGACAGGCAAAAATTATTAAACAGAGAGTTAACATATTTAATTTCTCCCACTTACTTTGTGTTGGCTTACTGGGGACTTTAACATTGCATGAGAGCTATATACAGATGTCTTGTATCTTTTATTCTAGTCTTAAAGGATCTGGAAAGGAACCACAAATGCCAAGAAGCAGGAGGAACAAAGGTAAATATAAATGGGCAACCATATTAATTTGAGAAATTTCAGGCAAGAGTCCATGCACCAAAATGAAATTGAGGACTAGGTGTTCTACAAACAGAAAGAATTTAGGCATCAAAATCCAATTCGATCAAACCATTCTTTCAAACCAAAGGAGATTGTTTGCAATGAGGTTGTCTGTCATTTCTGAGAGAAAGGTTTTATATTCAGACAAGATCCATAGATGAAATCATGCAAGTATGATGATGTTGTCGAAGGATATAGCTGTAAACTCAACGCATATACCACGGTAAAAATTTGTTTAATTTAAATATTGACAGACAGTTTAAAATGTGAATTGTAGTTTTTAAATTTTTAAATCCAGTGGGACTATGGCTGCAATAAAAGAAATTAAGCCTATGACTATCTGAATTCAGGCACCAGGTACCACCAGGAGAGAAACCCAACCTATAAGTTTCAGTCTTAGAGGTCAGTAACAAATTCCCCGGCCAAACTGACTGTGGGTGAACAACATATATCCCTAAGAGAATCAATAAAACTTTTTCAGCATTGTAATGATCTGTATACATTTTAATCTCACAGTCACAACCTACAAAACCAAGACCTATACTGATACATGAAATTTTAAAGCTCAATATATGCTTTCTCTCAAGAAAGACAACACTAAGATTGTATCTGATACACCAAAATCTTGAAAATCAGCCGTTAGCTATGAATATTAATTCCTATCTTCAGAGATCAACAATTCCTATGTTTTTAAATAATTTATTACCTAAGAAATGTGTTCATTATAGAAAATTAGAAAATACATACATAAAGAAAAAGACAATAAAAATAAATTACAAGTGATACACAACGAATACAAGGCAAGGATGCCTGCTCCCTCTATCTCTATATATTATATCTGAGGTCCTAGCCAGTCTTGTGGTAAATCAAGAAAAACAGAAGACATTCCAATTGGAAAGAAAGAAGTGAAACTTGGCTTACTCACGATGACATAATTTTATACACAGTAAATATTAATGAATCTACAAAATAAGCTATCAGAACTAATAAATATAACACAGTCAAAGGATACAAGGTAAATGTGAAAAAATCAATCATATTTCTATAAACCAACAATGTTTGTGTTCCAATAAACAATTGGAAATTTAAAAAATTGTAAATGCCATTGCAATAGTATTAACAAATGAAATACTGGGGATAAACTTAAAACACAAATACAAGATCTCCACACTGAAAACCCCAAACATTGCTGAGGAAATTAATGGAGATCTAAGTAAGCAGAGAAACGTACCATGTCCATGGAATGATTGATTCAAGGTTAAGATATCAATTCTCCCCAAACTGATCTAGAGATTCGATGCAATTTCAATAAAAAGCCCATGAAGCTTTGTTTGTTTGTTTTTTTTAATTGACAAACTGACTCTAAAAATCATGTGGAAATGGAAGGGACCGAATATAGCTGAAACAATTTTGAATAGGAAGAACAAACTTTGGAGATGTAAACTACCTGATTTTAAGACTTCTTATATAAGGTCACAATTGTCAAGACAGTGTGATAGTAGCATAAAAATAGATGTACCAAAAAATGGAACGAAATAGAGAATCCAAATATAGCTTCACATGTATCACTCAATTTGGGGTCTTTAATGTTTTTCTTGGCATGGATTGGTTTGGTTTTTGTTTTTTGGCTTTACAAAAAAAAAAAAAAAAAAAAGTTTCAGTAATCTCTCTGCCCAGTGTGGGGCTTAAACACAAGACTCCAAGATCAAGAGTTGCATGTGTGTGGGTAAAGCCTACTTAAAAAAATAAAAAATAAAAGTTTTTGACTTAAAAAAAAAATTCCCCAAGGTAATCTGGGGAGGGGGAAAAATGTGTTTTCAACAAATGTAACTGAACAACTGGATATCAGTGTGGAAAAAAAGATAAACTTTGACCTCTGCTTCATAATGCATACAAAAATCAACTCCAAATGGATCATCAGCCTAAATATATACCTTAACACTATAAAATTTCTTTTAAAAAACAGGAAGAAGAAGAACCCTTTGAAGCTTTGAGGGAGGCAAAGATTTCATAAAGAGAACACACAAAAATGAATCATTTTTAAGGAGGTGATTAATTGGACTTTAGAAAAATTTAAAACTTTTGCTCCTCAAAAAACACCACTAAGAAGGTGGAAATTCCTAGTCAAAGACCAAGAAGGATTTTTGCAATACAGATACTTGGCAAAGGACTTATATCCAGAATAATACAATACAACTTAATTGGAAGACAACCCGTTATTAAAAAGTAATGTGAGCAAAAGATTTGTACACTTCACAAAAAAGACATGTATGGCTAATAAGTATATGGAAGGGTGTTCAACATCTTTAGTCATCAGGGAAATACTAATTAAATCAAGATATTCCACAAGCCCACTAAAATTGTTAACATTAAAACACTGATAGTATCAACTGTTGACATGAATGTAGAATAAATGAGAGTCATATATTCATTACTCATGGCCGTGTAAAATGGTGCACTCATACTGAAGAATATTTTGACCCAGAAATCGCACTTAGATATTTACCAATGAAAATGTGTATTTATAAAAAGTCTTGACATAAATTCACAGAAGCTTTATTAATAATAGCCAATAAATGGAACAACCCAAATGTCCATCAAAAAATAGAAGGATTCCGGGGGGCGGGCCAGGGGGTGGCGGGGCCCTGGTGGCGGGGGAGGTCGCCCATGGAGGCCCCGGCCCCCCGGGGGGGGGGGCGGTGGCAGCGGCGACTCCCGACGTGAGCTGGGCCCTTCCAAAAAAAAATAAAAATAAGAATAAAAAATAGAAGGATGAACAAAGGGTGGTATATGTATATAATGGGGTGCTGCTCAGCAATAAAAAGAAATGAACTACCGATACATAAAACAACATAACTAAAATCTCAAAATCATTATGCTAAGCCAAAGAAACAGAATCAAACAATATATACTGCAGGACTCTATTTATATAAAATTGTGGAATGTCTAAAACTTACCCATAGTGACTGGAAAAAAAGATAGTGGCTGCATGGGGTGAGGAGTCAGGTGTTTGACTGTGGAGGGCAGGAGGAAAATTTGGGGGGTGATGGAAATGTTCCATATTTGTATTATGGTAGTAGTTTTACACATCTGTGAAAACTGGAAAGCATAATAGAACTTCCACATTGACAAGCAAACAAAAAGGAGAGAAGGAAATTTTGGCAAGCCAACAAAAGTAGGGAAAAGGGGGAGGGAAAAATAAATAGCAAATATCAAGAAGGTATAAAATCAAGGATATCACATGACCTGTCCTAATTTTAAAGGTCATTCTGACCTCTGTTTTAAGAAGAGGCTGAGAAGATAGAAGGAAGTGTTCTTCTAAATATTCCCTCTACAAAGAAGTTTTCCTGGCTCCCTGACCTAAAACAGTCACACACATCCCATTTTTAATGATATACGATTATAATATATAGAAAAATGCAAAAATGAAGAGAAAAATGACTAGAATTAATGTGCTATTAGTAAGAGTCCTGGATACAAAAATCAATATATAAAAATCAATTTTGTTTCTATAGAATAGACAAATAATTATAAAATATTTTAAAACAGCACTTAGAATAGCATCAATATATCAAATACCTAGGAATCAATACATTATAAAATATTACTGAGAGAAATTAAATAAGACCTAAATAAAAGGAGGCATATAATCATTCTCATGAATTGGAAAATTCAGTGTTGTAAAGATGTCAACTCTAAAATTTATGGATTCAAAATTTGTCTATGGATGAAAATTTCTATGGCTTTTGATAGAAAGTGGCAATCTAAACTCCATATTAAAATGCAAAAATAAGCCAAGTAAAGAACAAAATAAGACGATTACTTAACTACATATACAAGTGTAGTAACTTCAACAGCTTGGTATTGCCTCAAGGATAGACAAGTTAGTAAATACACTATGAAAGAGTCCAGAAACAAACTTACACATATTTGATGATTTGATTTATGATGAAGATAACATTGCAGAAGAGGAAGGGAAAGGAGACTACTTCAATAAATGGCCAATTGGATATTCAATTCAAAAATAAATGAAACTAGATCTCTACTTCATATTATACAGAAAAATCAAGTTTAGGTGGATTGAAGACTTAAATGTGAAATGCCAAATAAAGTTCCTAGATGCAAATGTTGGCATATATCTTTAGGATCTTAAAGTAGTTTTAACTGAATATAAAAGTCCTAATGATAGGGAATGAGACTGACATATTTGATTACAGTGAAATTAAGAACCTCTACTGAAAGATTCAATATGAAAAAGTAAATAGGCAAGTGAGAGGATTGGAGAAGATATTTGCAACACTTAAAACCAACAAAGGGCCCAAACACGGACTGAAAAGCTACTACAGATCATCTTTAAGGAGACAGCTCTACACACTTGAATAGGATAACCAAAAGGTCCAGAAAGGATAACCAAATGGTCAATAAAGTTATGAAAACTGTCCGACCTCAATAGTAATCAAGGAAACACAATCTAATATCATAAATAAGTATCACTAGAAACCCATGAGAATGACAGAAATTTAAAATCCTGATACTATCATGGTGATAATTCACTAACCTATGTATTTATGATTTGTATGTATAGTGTCCTTCTCAATAAAAGTTACAACTGTTAAAAAATAAACAGTTGGGGGATCAATATTAGAAAGTCATCTAAGAAAGCTAATAAAATATTCTGAAGATTGCCCAAATACCTAAACAATACTTATAAAAAGTAAGAGCTTTTGTCAAAAATTTAGTTCACCCAATATTAATTTAATGCAATTTCGGTTAGAATTCTAATTCTGATGATCCTGTTGAGGTTTTTTTGTGGGGAAGAAGATGTATAAAATTGTTTTAGGGTTCATAAGATAAAAGAAATGTCAATGATAAAAAAGAAGATTGTGAACAAAGAAAAACGGTAAGGGGCATATATACCTTATTAGATATTTATATTTACTATAAAGTCATTATAATCCCTGGCACTGACACAGAAATAGATAAA
Organism: Panthera uncia; assembly: GCF_023721935.1. Taxonomy (NCBI): domain Eukaryota; kingdom Metazoa; phylum Chordata; class Mammalia; order Carnivora; family Felidae; genus Panthera; species Panthera uncia. The sequence goes on from NW_026057576.1 coordinate 48,830,571, forward strand.
TATATATGTGGAACAAAATAGAGTCCAGAAATAAATCCACAAAAGTGACATTTTAATTCAGTGGGAAATAATTGGTTTATTAATAAATGATCCTGGCATAATTGGCTATCTGTCTACAAGAAAACAAGCTAGATCTACCTCGTGCCATATGCCGAAATGAATTCCAGATGGATAAAATTTTAATGCAAAAATATTTTTGAAGTTTTTAAAAGTTAAGAAATTTTCAAAAACTGGAGGTAGGAAAAAACTTTCTATGCAAAACATAATTGTTTGAAGCGATAAATAAGAGACATATTTTGACTTCATAATATTAAAACATACATAGATGTCAAATCCACTGTAAACAAAGTCACAATAAAAAATGATAAACTAGGAAAACATTGGCAGTTCATACGACAAAGGACTACTATATCTAACAAGCAAAAAGAATGCCTCTAATTTGAAAAATAAAGAAGAATTGAAAGAAAAATGGACAGAAGCTATGAACAGGCAACTTATAGAAGATGAAACCCAATTGGCCAATAAATGTGAAAAGATGCTCAGCTTCACAACTATCTAGAGAAGTAGAAACTAACATACAAAGTGGCATTTTTCACCCATATGGGCAAAAATAAGATGTATGGAATTTGGTGCTGATGAAGATGTGGGGAAAGGAGAATTCTCACATTTTATTGCTGGGACTCAAGCTCCTGGTAAGCTAACGTTAAGAGGTTGAGCAATTGCTATAAACATTCAAAATACACATACCTTTTGACCAAACAATTTCACTTTAGAAAATCCATCCTACAGAGACAAAAGCACCGGTGTGTGATGATAAATACAAGGCTGATCACTGCAACAATTTTGTTGCAGTAGCAACAAAAAAGGAAAAATAAAAAACCCTGAAAATAAATGAATGTCATCAATACAGAAATAGTGAAATACATTGCGGGATATCCATTCTGCAGATGCGGCTTTTGAAAAAAAGGGAGAAGGGAAGAGGGGAAATGGGGGGGGGGGGGGGTTGGTTGCTAATCAATGGGTATAAAGTTGCAGTAAGATGCATAAATTCTAGAGAAGGGCTGTGCAACATTGTGCCTCTAGATAACATTGTATTGTAATCTAAAAATATGTTAAGAGGGTAGATCTCTTGTTAAGTGTGCTTACTACAATAAAATAAAATTTGTAAATGACGAAAGGAAAAAAGACTTAGATCAGTATCTATGCACTTATTGGATATCGAAGATGCATTGTTGATTTGCATGTGATTAAGTATAGTATGACAACTTTTTGTTAGAGAACAAATGAGATCCTGTAGATGTATATACATTTGTTTATGTGAGCACTGAGAAAGTCAGGGAACTTGACATGCATAGCAGTTTGAAACACTCCTCTCTTGGATTGTATATCACTCCTCTCTTGGATTGACTTTTGCCCTCTCTCCCCTAGCTTCCTTCTTAGCACCTTTTTCTCACTCATTCTTGAAATAAATCATTTCTGATCATCTTTTCTCATAGACATTTATTTCCTGTGTGTTTATGGTCTTTAATTCACTTATTCATGGTCCCAAATCCCCACGAATTCAGAGAAATGTAGGAGACAGATAAGGAAATCAAAAAATTAAAATAGGCTGAGATAATCTCTTAATGTAACATACATTGAACTCCTAGAGAGAAGTACACAGAAGTACATTTGGAAACACCAGAAAGTTACCAACCACCTGAGGGTAAGCCTTTGGAGCAGAATCCTGAAGAAAGAGAACTTGGCTTTGCCAGATGAACGCGGAAGAGGGCCGGCATTCCCGACATCGCAAACAGTGGGTGTATGTTGCCATTCATTGATTCTTTTTTTCCCCCCCAGCAACATTCAGTTTTTGGATCAACCACATGAATTATAGAAGACTGCCTACTGGACTACACGTGTGCTAAAAATAAATTTCCTGTTCTGAAAAATGTAGAGAAATAAAGACATTGCCAGGCTAGTAAGATAGGCCAATAAAAAAGTATCCGTTTGGAATTCAAATTCCGGAGGAGAAATAAGAATCTTGCAAATGCTATCCTCTTCTCCTCTAAGCTTCCGGCATTTATATTTTCATTCCTTCTACAAGACAAATGCAGTCCCCAGCCTCACAGAGCCATGCAGGCATGACGAGTGCAAACATAAAAACAGCACAGGGTGCTGTGGCAGGTGCATACACTTGTCAGCGTTTTGTTTGAGTAATTAATTATAAAATATTTTGTTATATACGTTGATTCACGTGGTTGGGGGGGTAGTTTTTCTTTAAGGTGAAAGGAAGATGTTTGAACTGGGGAGGGGAGTGGACGGAGGCACTGAAACATGCTACTTGCCAAGGGCAGTGTTGAAACAAAAAAGAACCTGGAAGAATCAGGGTGTAGCTCTACTGATTTCTCCTCTTCTTGTCACATGACCGCTACCCAACCGGGAACCGAAGACAGGGGAGAATGTGTCAGAATCGGGCAAACACGCCTCCTCTGCTCTCTGCCTGGATCCTCTTCCAGAACACAGAAGTATATTCGCTCAAAATGCGGAAGAGAATTTCGCCATCGCGAGAACTTGCCTTGTGTGTAGCAGAATTGTACACCTGTAGAGAGGATGAGTGGAAGCTTAGAAATATCTATCTCAGCTCTTTTTATAAAGTCAGAGCAGAGCAGTTGTAGATGTTCCAGACCTCACAGTCGTCTTTCCTCTCTCTAATTCCGCCTGCCTCAGACAAGTCCTTTGCATAAGAAGCAAGCAAATATTTCTTGAATTTCTGCAAGTATCAGTTAAGATCTTTTTGCAACTTTCTCCAGTAAGGATGCTTCTTTAAGTGTACAAAGGAAATTTGCCATTAAAAGAAACTGAAATGAATTATTTTTAGTGAAATAAATCTCCTTTCATCAATATGGGGTTTCAGTTTTTAAAGACTACTGTATTTTTCTGAGAAGGAAGTAGGGCATTATATTCTTAAACTGTAACAAGAAACAATTAATGCTCTAGCTCTTGTCACAATAGCTAGAGAAATTATTGCAATGATCCCATCAACTCCACCATTAGATAGTTACTGAGAAATGTCTTATGTTTCTATTCCAGTCGATAATGTGCCCAAGTGTTTTTAAAAATAAAGGAGATCTCAAGATTGTCCAGTTAGAATAAGATCAGCACATCTATTCGTCCCTCAGCCCCAGAAGTTCTGTTAATTCTGACTTGCCTTTTGCTCCTCTGCCTCCCTCCTGTAGACTTTTTTTTCCTGGCATTTTAATTTTTTTATTACACGTTTTTTATCAGCTGCAGGGCACCACCTGTTTCTAAGCACTTGGCATTCATGTCTAATAAATTATTCTATAAATACCTTGGAGCCTTTCTTTATAGTCCTTGTCAACCTTTCCCTACTACATTTCAATCTTCAGTGATTTGCAATCATACTTTAAATAAAAGAAAAAATATTCAGTTATGGTCTAGGAGAAGGCACAAAGTTTGTAAAGGAGGGTAAGTGAAATCGTGTCTATCTTAGAAAATGGACGCGACATACCACAGCATATTCTCTTCCTCCTTACCGTCATCCAATGTTGCTTTTCCTTTTAGCGCTCCCACACTCACACCAATGCAGCATTTCAGTTCAACAAATATTTCAGTGCCCAGTGTGTTGGAGGCACTGGAGCATCACAGACAAATGAAACGTGGCCCATGCACTGGGAGCACACGGTCCCACGAGGAAGAGAGTGTCCAGTTACTATACTACAAGGTGATTAGTGCTATGTAATAGAGGTATTATCATGCAGTAGAAACTTTTAAGTTGTTCTTAAAATGGATATACGGAGTAAAGTGTATGAGTTACGTGTACATGAGAAATTGGAATCCAAGAGGATGACTAACACAGGAAAACGTAGCTTAGAAGACTCCAGTTGTGGCTCTTTGGCCGCTGGAGACTAGCTTATTCTGGAATTAGGTCCTCTATCCCTGAATATGGCAAAGTGTTTGGATTCTCTTTCAAATTCCAACCTATGCCTGCCCCTTCCACCAGCCAGGCACAGTCCACCTCACCTGGGGGCTCTGTGAGATATTTACACATATACCTAATCTAGTCTCCAACTTCTTTGCCTGTCCCAAGACTTCTTTCCCCCTGGCTATTCCCACCACAGAGTGTTTTGTTTTGTCTTGTTTCCATTTCCTACAGATTGTAATTCCTCACCCTCATCTATAAATAGTCATCTGGTGACTAGAACTAACTTTAGAATAAGGCACTAGAATCAATCACTGTTTTGGGAAGCCCCAAAGAATCTCTTGCTCCCATCGCAAACAATAACTGACATTAGCAGAGATAAGACATCAGCCATGAGAGATCACAAACTCAAGGATATGAAACCAGACAAAAGTAAAGATGAAAGAGATAATAAAAAGAGCCAAAGCCTATCAATGCAGGGCAGAAACAAGAGTTTAAACAGAATAGCAAAATCTGACTGGGAAGATTTTCAGGGGGTTCTCCAAAGTCAACAGGTTGATTCCTTCCTTTTCTCCTGATTTGCAGTTTTTGTTTGGGATTTTTGTCTTGTTTTGTTTTGTTTTGTTTTGAATGCTTCCAATAGTTTCTTCCCACATCTTGATGGCCCAAGAGGAAAACTATAGTTTTCTCATCATCCAAATGCCACATTTAGCCACTTCAACCCACACTTAAAGCACCAAGAATTCAGTCTGGAGAACTGAGTGGCAAGAAAAAGGTAAGGGCTCTGGTTCATCTGGATTCAATCAGTCCCAATCTTCCAGTGAGCACTTAAAAAAATGAGGCTTTTAAGCCTCAAAATACTTTGAAGAAATTCTTGTAGCTTCAAAGGAACCTTCCCAGAGCATATTTTCTAGCTTCTCTGTGATCTCTCGGCTAAAACTCTTGAGGTTTGGAACCTGCTGTCTACAGGTTCCCCCATTTAAGCCCAACCCGTGGGACACACAACCTGGACTCTTTCTGTGGAAGAAGCTGATTCTTTCCTGCTTGTTTTGGACTTCTGTCTGGCTACCTCCTGCCTTTCTTGAAACTATAACATCTTTGGGCAAAGAATCTCCACATGTTTTCTAAGCAAGGGCTTACGCTTAGGTATTATCTAAGGGCAAGTTCCCCAGGGCTGCTTCTCACACAAGATGTCGTGTTTTCAAACATCATCTGGTCTCTCATTTAGTAATTCTTCATCATGATAATATCTCTTGTGTAAGCTTGTGCCATGAAAATGTTACTCCATGAATATCAAATAATAAATGTGGAAAGAGAAAACTCTTCAGCATTTCCTCAGAAAACCTTAACATCTTGAATAATTTCAATGTATTTACTTGAAAATGCTTCTTTGAATCCTATTCATTTCAGACAAAATATAGCCTGGTGTTGGCCCAAAAGTTTCTTGTAAATTATTTAGGATGCAGTGAGTTTCTTCATGGAGACAATCATTTAAAAGATGCTTATATGATGGGACCAATCCTCATTAGCACATCTGATTCCATTTGACACTAACCGTACCCCCCTTTGTAATAGATCTCCCCACACACTGGAGAATTCCAGAAGATATCACACACTCCGCCAAAATCTACTCCTCACACACAGCCTTCCTTGTTCTACCTCCAGAACTACATAAAAGGGAAGAATAAAACTAATGTTTGTCCAGCAACTACTAAGTGCTGCCATGGGGTAATGTATTAGGTCTTACTTAATTCCCTATCCACAAGATTGAAAATCCAGTCACAGGAAGTCTGATAGGAGCTATAATTATATAATCATATGTTAATGTTGCAATATTTCCAACTGCAGACCTACGGTATTCCTCTGTGCAGCAGGGGACCATGCTTGGTGATAGTGTAAAGAGGGAAAGAATGGTTTTTAAAGAAGAATGGGCAAACAGCTAAACAGGTAATGCCCTTACCGCCATATTGCTCTCATCCTGCATCTATCTTCATCAGAAGCATGGGCCTAATAATACTGGACCAAGAGGTTTGGAGTCAGAAATAGCTGTGCAAAATAGTTTTGCTAAGTATTAACGCTGGCACTCGAACGCATCATGAAACCTAACTCCTACCACTGCCGTGAGGTTTCATGGTGACACATGAAAACCATGACTCGCAGGGCCCTAGGTGAAATAAGAACTTTAAAAAATGCTGGCATTCTTCCCTGCCCCCCCCCCTTGATATTTCACATTATACATAGAATTTTAAAACACTTTTTAAAAAAATGAAATTCCAGGTTTCTGAACCACAGAGGAAACTGTCCAAAGCTAGGAGCATAATTGCTGCCATGTTGGGCAGCCTACACAGTAATTGGATCTTTCTGGTGTCTTAACTTCTTCCACCGTAAACAGTTTTCCCTGTCCAAAGAGCCATGGGAATGTGGGTCATCTCTACAGGATGGGTGTCTCGTGATCACTTAGCGCTGACCCCAACTTGCTTTGGAGTGGAATCTTGCATATGATGGCAAAGGCTGCATTCCTACAAAAGGACATATTTCTAAGCTGAGGCAGTATCATTGTTTAGAAATAAACATCTATTATTTCCCTTTATCTTCTTGTTTAGTAGGTGTCCCTTTGTTCAGAGTGACCTGGCAAAGTGTGACTAACAGGAACTTGCAGCAAATTTTTAAAAATCCATTCGGAAGTCTCAGTTGAGGGAGGGGAAAATGGAGAGCCTAAGAACATTTGAGAAAATGCCAGGGGCTTGTTCAGAACTTGCTTATTAAACCTCAGACCTAGTTAGTAAGTTTTTCTCTTTTAGGTGAATAAGGAATGATCTCGAAGGTGCCTTCTAGCTCTAAATTTCTATGATTTAAAGTGAGCAGGTTTCCTTAAGAGAGCAAGCTTTTTAATGATATGAGCGGTAGATCTGAACCCTTAAGCTCTTCTTCAGAAATTCATTTCAAGGGACTGATTTCTGCTTTCAGTATTCATCAAAGCCCAAGCCTGTACTTACTCCATGGAGGCGAACTTCTTTAGAGGAGCGTGTCTTTATGTGATGTGCCCTGCCAAAGCAGCATGCATTTTTAACCTAGGTTGCACAGGATTGGGGGAAGTCCACAGAATGTTTGGAGCTGATGAAACATTCTCTAACCTCTTCGCTCCAGCCTGGGAGCGAGGAACGAAATACAATGTTCTGTGAATTTTAGTTTTCATCTTAATTAAAATTCTTATTTTCCCTCAGTCTAAATTCTTAATCTCGGTTCACCTTCAATTCTGTCCAACACAGACTCCTGAGCTGCTGGAGACAACCCAATACATACAAAAATTACCATTCAGGTCTGGACAGTCTTCTCTAAGAGGCCCATTTAAAAGGAAGAAACTAAGCTGAGGGACGCTAAGAACAGCTAACGTGCCCTGCATTCAGCTGAGGCCTTACATCAATTCATTCCATCTTTGTCATTACCCTATGAGGTAGGAACAATATATTATAACTAGGGAAAATGGAAGTATAATAAGTTTCCCAAAGGTACATAGATATTAAGTGATAGAGGTGGGTTACAAATCCAGGGGCCAAGCACTGTGTTACAAGGGGTTCGTGTGAGAGATTTCCTCGGATTGATCCTCACAGATTCTATTCATTTTTGGACAATCATTTTTGGAGGGGTAGGATGGGATGGTGGAGGAGGCAGTGGATGCCAGGGCAGCGCATGCCGGCTCACAAACCGACCACCACCCCCACTCCCCACCCCACAGAGCTGCTTGTTGACCACAGCAGCACCCTGCTGGATGGAGACCAGGGATCAGTATTTTTTTCAAATGTTTATTTCTTTTTGAGGGAGAGAGACAGAGTGTGTGTGAGCAGGGGAGGGGCAGAGAGAGAGGGAGACACAGAATCCGAAGCAGGCTCCAGGCTCCGAGCTGTCCGCACAGAGCCCGATGCAGGACTCGAACCCACAAACCATGAGATCATGACCTGAGCCGAAGTCAGCGGCTTAGCCGACTGAGCCACCCAGGTGCCCCCAGGGATCAGTATCTTTTTTTAAACTCTCCTGATAATTTTTACATGCAGGCGGGGTTGAAAACTACTCCTCACAGACTGCTAACTCTAGTTTCTGCGAGGAGTGAAATCAGAGAGAGAAGGCACTTTTCACTACATGATGTGTCTGAGAAAGCATGCATTTTATAAATGAGTCACAAAATTTAAAGAAACCAATAAGGAAATAGCATTTTCAAGTCTGCTTCTGTCTTTTACTCGCAGACATAGAAATAGCAGTCAGCATCATGCTTTGGTCTTGGTAACGGGATGAAGACAGCAGGTAACGAAGAAAGGTTACCACTGCCTACCCAGGAAAGTCAAGAGCAGCGAGGCAGTGCTATGAATGGCCAAGAGCAGATTCTCAGCAGACGGAGCACGGTTCCAGGGAAGAGACACGGAGTGTTGCCAGGTAGGAAGGGAAGATCAAGGAAACTAAGCAGAGAGGTCTGACACCAAAGAACTGGAGTCCAGTTCCGATGCCTGGGCTTGAAACACAAGAGAAGAGTTCATACCTGACAAGATTGGCAAGAACCAGGGTAAACTTCGGTCACAGAGGAACTTGGTTCCTAGGCAGGACACCCAGTTGTAAAAACAGTATGGAGAAGTGACACTGGGGCACGGTTCCTGAAAGACCGGTTAACTAGGCCAAGGTTCTGAGAGGACCGGAAATAAAGCCGGCCTGACTATGAGCCCCTACCTGAACTTGCTAAATGCCCAGGGCCTTGGCCATGTTTTTGCCACATCCATAGAAACCAAAGCGAACTGCCTCCTGGAACTGAAATTCTGCAGGGCAGTGAGCCAACAAATTTGATATATACAATGTCACTTCAGTGACACTCTGTGAATTATAGTTTTCCTTGCTATGCAACTTCACTTCCATAGGCTGAAAATAAATAAATAATAAAACCAGATGCCACTGCAATTGATCCACATAATGAGGTCACTCCATCCCCTTTACAAAATTGCTTAGGTAGCACAAATTCTTCATCTAGGTCTAGCCTCGTGATTTTTAGCAAAACACCAAATAGTGTAGTAAAAGTGAATAATAAGTAGAAAGAGTAGGTATCAACAGAGCAGCACAGATGTGAAACATTAGGGATGTGTGTCATAAAAAAGCCAAAATATAGAGCAGAAGACATGGCCCCGTTATGTTCACATAATGATGAAGTTATCCTTGCCTTTCAAGCAACACAAGAGAGGAAAACTTTGAGAATGAAAAATGGCTCCAAGGGCTGCCACTAAGAAATATGCAGGTGTCATACCGCATACCTTAACGTTACACAGTTATGTATGTTGATTATTTCTCAATAAAACTGGAAAAAAAGAAATACATGGACAGACAAGAAATCTATTGGCACAATTTTCTCAGCAACTTCATTCAGATGCGTTCTTTGAAAACAGTATCATCCTTTCACTGTGACCCATTTGTTTACAGGTGATGATGATAGATCACACACGTACATTGCTGTCCACAAAACCTCAAATTCTTCGAGGTCTTGGGGCAGAAACTCTAGTGGTGCCTAACACATAATAGATATTCAATAGATATTTATTGAATTGAAAGGAAGGTATAAAATGGTCTCAGTATTGCCTATCACTGGGGTAGTTCTGAGGTGGCAAGGGTAGATGTTCCAGAAGGAATTTAGGTGATCCACCAGAATGCATTCCTGATGAAGGCTTTTTAGTCACTAACTGGAGTAAAATAGGGGTTTTATTGGTTACACTTACTAGGATGATACATGCTACAGACATTTAGCCTTTTTTTTTGAGAGAGAGAGAGAGCACGCAAACAGGAGAGAGAGGCAGAGAGAGAGAGAGAGAGAGAGAGACAGACTCTCAAGCAGGCTCCAAGCTCAGTGTGTAGACCAATGAGGGGCTCGATCCCACAACCCCAGGATCACAACCCTGGGATCATGACCTGCGCCAAGAGTCAGTCGCCCGACTGACTGAGCCCTTACAGTATTTTAAATATTAGAATTACATCATACCACATATGGGAATGCATGGACTCATTTCCTTATCTATCTCTTTAATGGAATATTTATCTAAAATCCACTTTTATCATAATTTATCATTTTATCTATGCTAGTTTAGTGTAATTCCTCCTGACATTTTTTTTTCTATCCCTTTAGTTTTCTATTTTGACAAACTAAACTTCAAAAACCTCTTTAGCCAACCTGGAGACATTCCATTTTAATTTGTTTTGAAAAAGAATTCAATAGGTTAGCAGCACTTTCTATATGTTAGCATGTTCTCAGCCTCTTTGACATTCTGTCATCCTTTCTAAGTTATCTTTTCCTATTTTGCTCATATTAAGGATTTGTGTTTGTCTAATTTGTTTAAGACAACTTTCATTTTGTTTAAATTTTTGTTGAGCATTTAGTTCTGTGGCTATGCCAAGATGCTCAGCCTTGGAAACTTCGAAGATACACAGCCAAAGAGGCATGAATCACTTCTTTTCACCTAATAGTCTCGAATTTGTTGGTGAGTAAACTCCACTGGAAATAGATGCTTTGGCAAGGAGCTCAAGTTGTTAGACAGTGAGGCAGAGGCAGAAAAGAAGAGTTATCTGAGGTATTCTGCCCAAGGCTCTCCACTCACCCCACTCTCCACCCCAGAGAAGGTGTCCATTCTATAGGAAGCCAGGGGCAACTCAGACCTCTTTTAAGGACATCACCATGTGCAATAATTTCCTGACTGCTGTCACAAAGTGGCACGCATTTGGTGGTCTAAACAACACTTACTTATTCTCACAACTGCAGGCACCAAAAGTCCAAAATGGTTTCACTAAACTGAGACCAGGTATAGGCAGGCCCATGCTCTAGAGGAAAATCCATTCCTTTGTCTTTCCCAGTTTCTAGAGCTGCATTCCTTGCATTGTGGCTCTGGCTCCATCTTGCTTCTTCAAAACCATCATCATAGAATCTTACTCCGGTGGTGATTACTTTCTTTGTATCAAAGCTCCCTTTGCCTCCCTTTTTGTAAAGACACGCGTGATTGCATTTAAATGCCCCCTACATAATCCAGAGTAACTGTATCAAAATCCTTAATTTAATCATATCTGAAAAATCTCTTTTATCGTAGAAGAAAATATTCACAGCTTCCAGGGATTAGGATCTGGATATACTCTGGAGCCATTATTCAACATATCATAGTGTGTTATCTTTTCCATATTTCAACTTGTTGTACTAACCTTACGTTTGTGTATGTTTTTAAACCTTTGTACCTCAATAATAAAACTTTGTTTTCCTCATTTATTATATATTTTCATTCGTTCACTCGTTCCATTTAAAGTGAAGGACCTACTTTTCTCCAGACAAAGCAATAAGCAAACCAGACAGATATGGCACAAATGTTGAAGTGATTAGATGGGAAATTTAAGATAACTATGACTAATATATGAAAAGCTCTAATAGAACAAGTAGGCAACGTGTGAAAATAAATGGGTAAGGTGGGGAGAAAGAAACTATATGAAATAATTAAAGAGAAAGACTATAAATCAAAAACACTAGCAGAAATGAAGAATGTCTTTGATGGGCTCATTAGTAGGCTGGAACACAGTAAGGAAAGAATCAGTGAGCTTGCATATAGGTCAATAGAAACTTCCTGAAGTGAAATCAAAGAAAAATGAGAATTTTAAAAAATAGAGCAGAACATTCGAGGACTGTGTAACAATATAAAAGATATAAATATACTTATTTGGAATATCAGAAGGAAATGAGAGAAAGAATGAGGCAGAAGAAATATTTTAAGTAATATTGACCAAGAAATTCCAACGTTAATGATGGACACCAAACCACAAATCCAGGAAACTCAGAGAACACTAAATAGGATTATTTTAAAAATCATCTTAAACCTACGCATATTCTTCAAACTGCAGAAAATTAGACACAAGAAAAAATCTTGAAAGAAGCCACCTTACTTCTAGAGACACAAGCATAAGAATGTACTTTGTGCTAGAAACCATGCAAGCAAGAAGAGAATGGAGCAAAACAGGTAAAGTATTGAAAAGGACCACCCCAACCTAGAATTCTCTATATAGCAAAATTATCTTTAAAAAGTGAAAGAGAAATAAAGACTTTCCACAATTTTCTTTTCAGACAAATAAAAGCATGGAATTTATCATCAGCAGAAGTGCTGGCAGAAGGAAAAGGATATGGGCAGAAAACTCAGTCTACATTAGGAAAGGAAGAGTATCAGAGAAAGAACAAATGAAGGCATGAAGGTCAGTTTTATGTGTCCACTTGGCTGAGCCACAGTCTTCATTTAGCCAATCAAGCACTAATCTAGGTGTTGCTATGATGGTATTTTGTAGATTTGATTAAAGTCCATAATCAGCTGGCTCTAAGTAAGTGAGATTATCCTAGATAATCTGAGTGGATTGATTCAATCCGTTCACATGTGGACGGTCACTGCAGTTTTATTAGCCCAAAAGTTCCAGCCTGCCCTTCCTAACAGCCTGCCTTTCCTGACAGCCTGCCCTATGGACTCCTGACTTGCCCAGCCAGTATGAAATACATATATTATATATGTATGTACATATATGTGCATATAAATCACTGGAATTTTAATTTGAATGTCTTTGTAAATGAAAGTGATTCTTTTCTCATATGTTCAACTCTTGTTTTACAAAGCTAGCTTTTCTTTGAAAATTAGTTCTTTGTGAGCAGAAAGAGGGGAAAAGGAAGGATGGAAGAAAGGAGGCAAGAAGGAAAGAAGGAAGACAGGGATAAGGAACACTGAAACAGAGAGAGGATTTCTCATTTTCACATGTTTAATTCATTTTATTTATTTTATTCCTAAATTTGCTTTAAAATTTTGTCTGGTTTCTAAAACTTTTACTTTTAGTCTTTGTAGTTTTTAATTTTTGTTTAATGTTTATTTATTTGACAGAGAGAGAGAGAGAGAGAGAGCTCAAGCAGCATAGGGGCAGAGGCGGGGTGGGGGTCGGGAGGGGGGGAGGTACAGAGGATCCAAAATGGGCTCTGTGCTGACAGCAGAGAGACTGACGCAGGGCTCAAACTCACAAACCTGAGATCGTGATCTGAGCCAGTCAGACACTTAAAGGACTGAGCCACCCAGGTGCCCCCTTTTTTCTTTAAAATTTTTAATGTTTATTTAAATGACCATTCTTAGCCTTTTATCTGCCCCCCCCCCCCCGAATTCCATTTGCATTTCCTCTTCGTTTATACAAACTTAATCCATTGACTGTGTTTCTGAGGAAGCCTGTTCTCACTGCAAGGGGAAAAGCCAGCAAACATAAGAGGTGGGGAAATGACCCTGCTGCCTGTATTATCTGCTGCTGCATAATAATCTCCCCAAAATGTAGAGGCTCAAACAACAATAGGTATTTCTTACCTCTCCTGATTTCTGTGGGTCAGGAATTCATACAAGATGCCTGAGAGCAGCTTGCCTCTACTGCAATATGTCTGGGGCCTCAGCTGGAAGATTTACAGGCTGGCACCTGGAATCATCTGAAGGCTTTTTCACTCACAAGTCTGGCATTTGATTTCAGGTGTCAGCTGAGGCCTGAGCTAGGGCAATTGGCCGGGACATGTACACATGGCCTCACCATGCAGCCTGGGCTTCTGCACACCATGGTGGCTGAGTTCTAAAAGAGAGCAAGCTGAGAGAGAGAGAGAGAGAAAGAGAGCAAGGTAGAATCATACTCCCTAATTATAACCTAGACTGGAAAGTCACGCAGCATCCCTTCTGCCACATTCCATCGGTCAAGGCAGATGCAAACACGTGTCTAGTTTTAATGCAGAAAGAATATTGTTCGTGTCACATTCTCTGAAGAGCATATGGAATGGGATATATATTGGTGAACCCATATTTAGAAAATATAATTTTCTAGAGTGCCAGATGCATCTGAAACAATCCTTCAAGTTCTTCCTAAATGAAACTTCACACCTACCAAGTTTGGCTACAGAAATAAATAAATAAATAAATAAATAAATAAATAAATAAATGCAGGAACCAATGAAGGACTGAATGAATTACTTCACCTAGTTAACTTAGAATGATTTGCAGCAATACATTTCTCTGCCTTCCATTTGATTCACTGAAGATCGTTTCTCTCAGATATTGTCAACCACTCACACATTCTACAAATATTTTATAGAGTGCCTGTCATGTCTCAGTAACTGTGCTAGGATCTGGAGAAATAATGATAACATTATAGAATCTCTGCCCTTAATAAGCTACAGTTTTGTGGACAGTACAGAGAATACATTAGAAATTACAATCAAATGTGTTTTGTATGAGAACAATGGTAAGTACAGGGTTATATGGAAGAACCTGGGAGACACTCATTACCTAAGCCTAGGAATTGAGAACAACTTCCCAAGGGAAGCAGTATCTGACCTAGAAAGAATGAATAAGAAGGAGTTGGCCGGGAAATATGTATCCAAGATGCAGGAAGGAGGGGGGCAGAATTATTCAAAAATGAAGGAAGAGCATGTTCACAGTTCCAGAGGCAAGAGAAAGTATGTCTCAGTCATAAACGAGTAAATAAATAGTTGATTATGGCTAGAATGTTTGTTTGGAAAATAGTCATTGAGATAGTTGGAGGCTAAATTGTTAAGAGCTAGAGAAGGAATGTATTGTAAGTCATATTAAGGAAATTGGGTGTACCCCTTCAGTCAGATGTTTTAACCCCCAGCTGTTCTACCCAGGGGCAAAGCAGTTGGGGCTACACTCCCTAGTACAAAGGCTCCTTCAGGCTCTACTCTATCTTCTACTGAATGCTTATAAACCACATAAGTAGATGTGCTAGGTTTACAGGTTTAGTATGCCTAAACCTGTGCCTAGTGTATGTATCCTGTTGCAATAAATATTTGTTGAATAAATAAATTTCTTTTACCTTATCTTTGTCTTATGACTTCATACATGGAAACTCCCCTCCCCAATCCCTGACTATTCACGTTGGATGAAAACACCAGTAGACAGTCTTGCTGTCAGTCAGCTTCCGCCTTGGATATCGCCTTTTGATTCATGCTCACCTCCATAAACTGATCCTGAAAAAGAGACCTGCCCTCCTAGACTTCCCAGCCACTATGCCAAGCCAGGCCAGCAACCAGAGCTACTGCTCCTCGGAAAGTTCTGCCAAGCATTTATAGGGAATGGAGCCCTTGAAAATCCATGGCCTCCAACATCTTCAAAATTTATCAGAAGCCATGGCAATAGACCTGGGAGTCGGTTATGCCCAGGGAATGACAAAGCTCACACAAATACACTGGCCTCCCTCGATAGGAAACCAAGTAGTGCTGAACCTCCTGATGTACATGCATGCAAGATGGCTCAACAGAAGGGCTACAACCATATCACGGGGCTTATTGCATCAGCCTTGACCTATGAGGCTCATCTAGGGTTTGGTTCATTTATCTGTCCCCTATGTCAACAGTATTATTGAAAACATTATGGAAACTCCAATAACAACCACCTGGTTCTCTTTTTTCTGTTTCATTCATCACACTGCCTGGAATTAGAGCATTTTATAACAGCAGGGAATTGCAAGTTCAGAGTTTCTTTGGACCGCTTCCACAAGTGATTTAATGAGATCATGGAAGCAAGGACTGCCAACATATTGGCTGGTTAGATTTTAATGACCCGAGTTCTGGCCATGAAAACTGGCAAAGGAAAAAATTTTAAGAAAATATTTATCTCTGTTAGGAATATGATAAATCACACTGTGGAAGTTAGGATCCTGATTTTTACCTGGGAAATTCCTTCCTGGCAGCAATGTAAACCAAGACTACTTACTTCAAAGTGTGTTAAGTCCTTGGCTCTATATGTCTGGGTCTGGCTATGTTCCTTCCTCATAAGTGACCTTACCTAACATGCTCAAGTTGGATAAAACATTCACCAATAATGCCCTGTATGATAGAATTTCAACATGTAAAAAACACATAAGGATATTATTTTGCAAGATATATAATGCACGTGTATCTACTTACAAGTGAAGTCAGATACTGACAATAACTCAGAAACATGACCTGCTCACAAGACTGATTTGTTATACTGATAAAATAGGGTGGAAATCTATCCTGTTAAAAGTACAAATGCCAGAATGCCAGAAATACTGCCAATATTTATCTATCTATCATCTATCTATCTATCTATTTGCCTTCCATGGACTAAGAGGGGGGCCCAAGAGCATATTTTTTGAGGCAAATACAGTGGCCCAAGGTGCCCTCTGCTACACTAAGGTTCTGATAGAAATCCTGGAATTTCCTAGCACCTAGACAGTAGGTCAGTGTAAGAAAACACACAGGGTTGGAAACTGCAGCTTTGGGTTGGTTAGATACTTTCTTCTAAAGGTTTCTCTTCAT
This sequence comes from Panthera uncia, assembly GCF_023721935.1. NCBI lineage: Eukaryota > Metazoa > Chordata > Mammalia > Carnivora > Felidae > Panthera > Panthera uncia. The sequence continues at coordinate 48,846,845 of NW_026057576.1, forward strand.
GTTCTAGTTCTCATTCAACTCTGGTGTTAGTTCATCAAAAATATAAAATATTATTCATCTGAAAGGCAATTCCTTCATAGTAGCTACTTTTCTCATCTTCCCCATTTGTAGATGTCTTAATGGTCCTCTCATTTTTGTTTAATATAAAATGTGTATGTTAGATCCATACATAGGGAGAAGCCTTCCCTTGATAGCCTCAGTTTTCCAACTGTTAGTGTCTTATAAGGTCACTGTCCCAAATATTTGTCTCCACCTTTAGGAACTCAACTGGTCTCAGAGAAATAATTGGGTCAGCAAAGTTTATCCTTAGTATCCACCTCGCCCACTATACACACCTTCTCTCCTCCAGAGGAGCGCCATTCCAGACATGGGGAAATCAGCCCCCTCACCAAGCCTCTCCCAGCCTCTCAGCCACAACTCGTTTGTCCTTGTTCATTTCTCCAAATCCCTGACCTGCCTTCAGGTAACAAGGGAAAGGGGAAAGGGTGGGCAATGGGGTAGGAGGTAGAAAGTGTGCTGAATATGTTGCCCTACTCTTTGGACATACTTGTATTTCATTGAGGCATTTTAGAGAAAGATTTGCCCCAAAGAAGTAATAACAACAGTGGCAATTTTAGGCATGCCAGCAGTATGTTACTGAGAGCGATGGTCGATGATGGGGAGAGACACTGTTTGGACAAGAGAACTTTTCTGCACCTCACAAATCCTATTACAGGTCTCAAGAGTAGCCTCTCAATTGCGGAGGGTCAGGTATGACTTCTCCAATATTCCCAAGCCTTGCTGGGGCCTCTTCTCCGTGCTCTCATACCATCCTGTGTGTGTTCCGATCAGAGCACATACTATTTATATATATATATATATATATATATATATATATATATATATACACACACACACACACACACACACACAAATATACGTATATATATATATATTATATATATATATAAAACGTATTTCTATGTGTATGTTGGTCTCCCCCGAGGCCAAAGTAACTTGGCCAAGAGTAACAGCCAGTAGATAATGGAGATAGGATTTGAACCTGGGCCTCTGTGATATCAGAGCCCATGATCTTTTGAATTTTATTTTGCATCTTCTTATCTGAAAATGCATACCCAAAAAAATTGATAAAAGGGTAGATCTTAAATGTTCTTACCACACACAAAAAAAATATTATATTAGGTGATGAATGAATGATCTCACCATCACACTGTGAACCTTATTGTACATAATGTCATGTATGTCATGTTTTCAATAAAGTTGAAAAAAGTTCTAATTTTAAAAATCCCCTATACAGTCTTGATGTGCAGTAGGAAGAATGAATGTGGAAAGATTTCTAGATGAGAAGCAGCAGGTGGTACAGGAAAGTGTAGTGAGCTCTACCATTAACTTACATAAGTCACTTTGCTTCCTCTGAGTCTCAGCTTCATTTCTGTCAAATGAAGAGAGTGATTGGTCCTTTAATCGGAAACCCTAGTGTTGAGGGGCACCTGGGTGGCTCAGCTGGTTAAGTGTTCCACTCATGATTTCTGCTCAAGTCATGATGTCACGGTTCATGAGTTTGAGCCCCACATCCGGCTCTGCACTGATAGTGCGAATCCCGCTTGGGATTTCTCTCTCTCTCTCTCTCTCTCTCTGTCTCAAAAATAAACTTAAAAAAAAAAGAAAAGAAAAGAAACCCTAGTGTGAATAATTTGCTGCTAGCCCTATAACTTTAAATCCAGCACACATATTTTTTTCCTCACAAGGAACATGTTTCTTTAGAAGAGTCCAATTGTAGAACTATAGAAAGAGAGAAATATTCTACTTGCTCAGCATATCAGTTTTTACAAAAATAAGAGACTCAGAAAACACTAAAGCTTAATAAAGTATTTTAAATACCTAAAGTGAAAATAATATGTATATGCTAAAACCCTGAAAGCCAAGAATGAACTTCCTCTGATAAGTGACAGCCCCAGAAAAGGGTGATAGATTACACCTTTGCCTGTTTGGATTTCCATTTATATTCTATTCAGTGCTGTAAGATTTAGGACATCATGAAAATGTTGCAGTTCTTAGGAAAGAAAAAAAGAAAAGGAATAATAAAGTTAATCCTTGGATTAAATGAAAAAAAAATTAAAGGAAGATGAAGAATCTCAGAATATAATGAAAACAGATACCTTCTAAGATATCTTCTTCCTAAGGGTAAGTGGGTAAATGCAAGCTTAATAAGAAGAAAGATAAATTTATAGTAGATTTACCACATTGCTGCAGCATACAACTAAACACCAGGGCTTCACGCTATAGATTTAAATACATAATTGTTTCATAGTCCTGCTAAGTCAATTCAAACCTATAATTGTTTAAGTTCCTATTGTAAGCAAAGTTTTGCACTCTCAAATACACTCAGAAAAAAATTGCTACACTCAGCTGTGGCTTGAAAACAATCAAAAGACATTCAATAGCATTTCTCAAGTTATAAGAAAATACTCAAGTATGGTTTATTCTAATTTAGACCAGCATCCAATTAAACCCAAATCTTGCACAGTTCTTCATTTAAACATGAAAACTTACTTTTTTAAAATGTTTGTTTATTTATTTATTTTGAGAGAGAGGGGGAGGAGAGAGAGAGAGAGAAAGAAAGTGCAAGCTGGGAAAGGGCAAAGACAGAGGGAGAAGGAGAGAGAGAGAGAGAGAGAGAGAGAGAGAGAGAGAGAGAGAGAGAGACACAATCCCAAGCAGGCTCTGCAATGTCAGCACAGAACCCAACCTGGAGCTCTGATCTCAGGAACCGTGAGATCATGACCTGAGCAGAAATCAAGAGTCAGATGCTTACCTGACTGAGCCACTCAGGCACCCCAAAACTTACTTTTATTAAAAACTTTAAAAAATATTCTTTTGCATTTTCTTCAATATTCTCAGCTAGATGTGTTATCTATAGTGAATTTATTATTCAATATAGCAATACCAGGTGGTCCTAGAGGCTTGATGAAGATTTGATTATGAGTTCAGGGGGAAAAAGGGGAAAATTGCTATGAAGATATCTCCGTTCTGGACACCTAGCTCTCTATTTGTCTCCATATGCTACCTTTTAGCTAAAATTTCATCTTCTCCCTAACAGAGACCAGGCTGAAATAACAGGGCTTATCCACATCAACTGGACAGAGGTGTGTTGCAATTTTACTTTGGCCCCATTTTCCCAGACCATATCCACTGTAAATGAAGAAGTTAGACAGATTATGTCCAGAGATGAGTCTATAGATAAACAGGCAGGCTACATCCAAATGGTTCCAGATGGGTTACTGTGCCATGAAGTAAAGTTTTTAAGATAATTTTAAAGGAAGAGAGGCTATAAAAAGGAAAGAGGAGTGGATTTTTTGCAGCTAATGTTTGAGAAAGGAGAGTTAATGTAGTCAAATATGATATGTGTTTGACAAGGCACCGTCTTGCCAAAGTGATGAGTTACTTTAGAAGGTAATCCCCTCTGAATTAGACTAGAAAAACATGTGACCAGCTGTTATCACTTAAAAATTTTTGGTTTTAAAAAATATAAGGAGAGAAACACTGATAGCCCAGTGACCTTCCATTCTCCCCTAGCTTCTCTATTTCTGCGTATATTTCTCTTTTTTGCTATGATCCCCAACTGCTATACAAGGAAGTGAAGTCTCCTTTGTTCTGTTGAGTACTTTTATGAGTTTAGGGTATGCCAGTTTTTTTTGGAGGGGGTGAGATGTTGGGGGAAAGGGATGAGAATAGCTTTGTAAAACACAGGAAAATGATTTTACACTTTGTGGTTGACGTGGGAAGAAGAGAGGCAGAAAAATAGAAAAGTAGAGGACTATATGAGTGAAAGCCCCAACAATTAACAGAAATCATGACGCAACTTTTAGACTCTCAAATCCATAATTTTAGCAAATTCTTAGAAAATAATATTTGGTTATGAGGTGCATGAGAAGCTTTATTTCATATCTAGATTACACAGCAATATATGCAATGGAGCATAGAGGAGTCTGAATATAGAGATTGAAATCACCAGCACTGAACAAGGTCGGTTGGAATTCATCATGGGAAAAGGTCATTGAGACTTTGGTCTTGAAGACATCTCTGAAGTCATTTAGCTCATTCCCCCAGTTGCACCTGGACCCATTCAAACCACTACAAGCAAACAACATTCCTTCAACACACTTCCTTGCATGTGAAGAGTCCACTGCCTCCCCCAACAATATCTCCTATTTTTCACGTTTCCGGAAATATTTACCAAAGATCTACACAAATGAATGGCTCCCTAGAGCTTAGAGATTTACCTACCACTAACATCAGTAGAATTTGTCAGATTTAATGAATTAATCCATTTTCCTAAGAAATATTTTAATAATGTAGCTGGAAGATTAATAATAAAAGGTATTACTAAAACTACAGCTAATACGTTTCCCAGAAGGAACCGGCAATTACCTCAAGACTTTCAAATACCTCTTTACCTAAGGTATGATTTCAAATTTGGTTTCTCCTAGAGTGAAGAAATACTTTATGAAAATGTACTGGCAGAGAAGTAACTTGTCAGAGTTGTTTGCAGTTAATTGGAATAGAATCACTGTCAATTGAAATGGTCTGCCATGCCCTACTAGGCCAAAACAGCCAAGAGGCTAACATGAGCAATTCAGCACATCATTAAAATTTAGTGATACTCAGGGTTGGGAAGTGGCCTTAACAAATGAGGAGACAAGGCCAAGATGGGTGACCAAAATGTATTTCGAACAACATTATTTCATTTAGCCATCACGGCTAGTTTGTTCTTTTTTAATCTTTAATGGGTATTTTCTCTGATGAAGTAACTAAAATGAAGGCAGGTTTTAAAAAAGAGAAAAAGGAACTAAGTTAATTAATAAACTCAGCACACATGTTGAATAATGCAACATTTACCATAATAGAGATAGCCCACTTTTTTGTTTTAAAAATGATTGGTTCTTTTTAAATTAAAACTAGACACATGAGTGCTACCACAAAAGGAGTATAGGGGCACCTGGGTAGTTCAGTCAGTTGAGCATCTGACTCTTGATGTCAGCTCAGGTCATGGTCCTAGGGTCATGGGATAGAGCCCTGTGTTGGACTGAGCGTGGGGCCTGCTTAAGATTCTCTCCCTCTGTCCCTCTCTCCAACTTGCTGTCTCTAAAATAAAAATTAAAATTAAAAATAAAATAAAATAAAATAAAATAAAAAACAGTACACAATTATGAGGCCATAAATTTGTCTTTCATTCACCAAAATGAAAGAGATAACAAAGTTTGGTTTTTGTGTACACATAACATTCATAAAAATGTAAATAATACTACATTTAAATAATGATCTATTTTAATCATAGCTGAAAAGAAACATTTTTATTCTCATTTTTTTTTTTACACACTACTGGGAAATGTGTGAAATACATAATCAGAATACTCTGATTAATTTTATGTCAGTACTTGTCTTCCTACATATTTGTGCAGACAATGCACCCCATAATAAAGACACTGATTGCCTAAAAAGCCCTTCCAGCAACTGTTGTGGAGATGAACTTGTTAATTTTGGTTGTAATCAAAGCATTGATAAAATCCAAAACAAATTTGGAATGAAAAGGAGTTCAAGGTGAAAATAGAAAAACAAAAACAAACAAACAAACAAACCTACTTTTCCAATGTATCCAAACAGGTAAATGTTGGTACAAGGCCACATCTTTATCCATATGGGTTTAGTTTCTAGATGTTGGTTCATCTCCCTGGGCCATTCATAAAGGAATCCTCCCAACTAAGTCCACAGACAGAGAAGGACCTACAAGTGTTTCCAATGGAGTCAACGGAGCACCAGCCACAAATGGAGGCCATAAGAAAACTCAGTACCATTTAATTTAATTCATTTAGAAAGTTATTCTTAGATTACAATAACATAATTTAATAGAAATAAATTTATTTATGATAGAAAGTGCCTGGTCTCAGATGTCTTAAAATATTCAAATATCCTAGATTTTTGTTGATGCTGATGCTGTTATCTTATCCTGAACTGTATATATTGGGTTGACCCATTTCCAATTGATTGTGCCCTTCTGTCCTTGAAAAGCCCTATTTGGAAGTTGGTAATTCTGTTTGCTTCTGAAGAGTGGTTTCTGTTTTTCCTTTTCGCTTGTTTTCATTAGATTGGATTATAACTTTGTTCACATTCGTCCTTGATTTACTTCATAATCTTCAGATTTTCTGGTATGTTAGTGGCTTCATGTCTTTAAAATACAGTCTTTTTTGTAAGAAATTCTATGAAGTCACAAGAAGGCAAGAGGAAATTAAATACCAAACTGTTATTTGTTTTAATTTGGTAGGAGAATGGGTTTCCTTGCACATAAATAAATGCTCTCTAAGACTGACCCAGGCAGAGATTCATTGCTCTGTCCACAAATGTATCATTGTCAAGGAAAGATTCAAACTCAAGATTTTTAATCTTGCCTTAGTTCAGCAGATCATTTATAATCAACAAACATTTGAGAGGCAGAGTCAACGTGGTGGAGAAGTAGGGGGACCAAAGTTCCCTTGTTCCTCAAACACAGCAGGATTGAGGCCAGAAGACTTTGAATTCCAGAAATCTGGGCTACAGAGTGACAGAAACATCTCCAGGGGCCCACGGGGATTATTTTGCGGGCCATAGGTGCATTATTGAGAATTGGGAGAGAGAAAACAGGCAGTATAGGCATGGAGGGGAGGAATTTCCTTCTGTGCAGAGACAAAGGGAAGAGAAAGGGAGGCAGTGGAAGTGTAGGGTTGAATTCAGACAAGAGAAAAACCACAGACCAGGGAACAGAAAAAAAGGAGAAAGAACCAATTTTTACATCATTCTAGGGTTGCAGGGCTTTCCCCAGGCTGGGGCCTGCTGCATTATGCTCACTCCTGAAGAGGAGGGGAGACAGCCCTAGGCTCCGTAGCCAACTCAGAGGCGCAGTTGGAGAGAGCAATCCTCTCCTTTCAGTGCTGTGGAAGAAGGCATTTGGCCTCTAAGGACAAAAGACTCTTCAGGCACCTGCCAGCCAGAGGCCCTTTGTTGACTGGCTGGGTGGAGTGGAACTTCCCTGGAACCAGGGAACATGGAGGGAGATTAGGACATCAGGGTGGTGTGGGAGACTGTGGAGCAGGACAAACTGGCGTGCTCACGCTCACGTGGCACTGTGAGGATGATCTAAACAGAGTGGTTTGGGACATTCTGTGGGGGAGGTAGACTGGGGTGTCGCCATTTTTCTCCCCATCACCACAAGGTGGGGCTTCAGGGACCAGAGAGTGGGTCCATAGTGGAGGGGGGACCCGCCTACACCAAACCACGTCCCTCTGTGCCTGTAACTGTGTATCTACAGGAGCAAGATTGACACTGACCAGATGAGACAGGCTCTCTTCCAGACCAGCACAGCCAATGGTTCCAAGGCACCATCAGATATCAGTCCAGCAGTTTTGCATTTTCTGATTTGATTCTTGGTCAATTCTTATTATATATATGTATTTTTTTTCTTCTTCCTTTTCTTCTGCTTATTCCTTCCCTACTCTATTCTGGTTGTTGGTTTGTTTATTTTTTTTAAATTTTTTTAACATTTATTTATTAATGAGAGACAGAGAGAGACAGAGCATGAGCATGGGAGGGGCAGAGAGAGAAGACACAGAATCTGAAGCAGGCTCCAGGCTCTGAGATGTTCTGTATCTCCTTCTTCTTTATTTTCCTCTCTCTCCCTCTCTGGATTAAGCTGTATAGTTTCTCTGATTCTCTGCTTGGTCAATTTTTTGTCTTTTCTTTTTCCCCACCCCTGTCATTTCTCTCTTTGTATAGGGTAAGTCTTCTTCCACCACCCCACCACCCTTTTTAAATTTTTTTCAGGGCTACTTCAACAGACAAATCAAAGCACACCTGGTGGAAGACCCAAACCACCACTACGAGTAGGGAGATAAAGCAACCAGAGTCACAAAAACAGAGAGCACACGACACACTCCAAAAACACCTCCAAAGGGCCAGGCCCTGGACAGTGTATAATAGTGCTAGCAGGTGCAGGACTTGCTTTTTTTTTTTTTTTTTTGTCTAAATGAACGACCTGAATTCCGAACGCCACTCTCTTTTGGACCTAAAGCCAGCTATTAAAATACCTAAGGGACAGAAAACTGGCCAAAATAATGAAACAGAAGAATTCTCCTCAAAAGAAATTCCAGGAAGAAATGAGAGCTAGAGAATTGCTCACAACAAATGTAAACAATACATCTGAGCAAGAATTTAGAATAATAGTCATAAGATTAATAGCTGCACTTGAAAAAAGCATAGAAGACAGCAGAGAATCTATTGCTGCAGAGATCAAGGAACTAAGAAATGGTCGCAACAAATTAAGAAATGTTGTAAATGAGGTGCAAGATAAACTAGATGTAGTGACATCAGGGATGGAGGAAGCAGAAGGGAGAATAAGTGAAATAGAAGACAAAATTATGGAAAACGATGAAGCCAAGAAAAGGAGAGATAAGAAAATACTCGATCACAAGGGGAGAATTAGAGAACTAAGTGATTCAATGAAACATAATAATATCCATATCATAGTAGTTACAGAAGAAGAGAAAGGGGCAGAAGGTTTACTTGAAAAAATTATAGCTGAAAACTTCCATAATTTGGGGAAAGGGGTAGACATCCAAATCCAGGAGGCACAGAAAACTCACTTCAGATGTAACAAGAATGGGTCTTATCCACAGCATATCACAGTGAAACTGGCAAAATACAAAGATAAAGAGAATTCTGAAAGCAGCTAGGGACAAACAGGCCTTAACCTACAAGGATAGACACATAAGGGTAGCAGCAGACCTGTACACTGAAACATGGCAGGCCAGAAGGGAGTGGCAGGAAATATTCAATGTGATGAATAGAAAAAATATGCAGCAAAGAATCCTTTATCCAGCAAAGCTGTCATTCAGAATAGAAGGAGAGATAAAGGCTTTCCCAGATAAACAAAAACTGAAGGAGTCCATGACCACTAAACCAGCCCTGCAAGAGATCCTAAAGGTGACTCTGTAAGTGGGACGCTACAAAGACTACAAAGGACCAGAGACATCACCACAAGCATGAAAGCTACAGATAACACAATGACACTAAATCCAAATCTTTCAATGTAATCAACAAACATTTCCTGAATCCTAAAATACTTAGGCACTAGAACACGTGGAAGATGTATCATTTTTTAAACATTTTTTAAAGTTTATTTACTTTGAGAGAGAGAGAGAGAGAGAGAGAGAGAGAGAGAGAGAACAAGTTGGGGAGGGATAGAGAAAGATGCAGAGAGAGAATTCCAAGCAGGTTCCAGCAGAGCCTGACTCAGGGCTCAAACCCACAAACTGTGAGATCATGACCTGAGCCAAAACCAAGAGTCACACTCTTAACCGTCTCAGCCACCCAGTTGCCCTGGAAGATGTGTCATTTACCTTAAAAAGTATATTCTCTAGTTAAGGAGACAGAACATCAAGGAAAACAAGGAGCACATAATGCATAATATAATGTAAAGATTGAGGGTCAGTGTCAGAAGGATGATAAGTACAGTCACTTTATCTTTCTATCCCGTGGTTACATCTATGAAATAAAGACATTTACATTTGTTCTGCCTTCCTACAGGGGCATATTAAGGAGCAGATCAAACCAGTGTGAAATATTCAGGCAAATTAAATTGGAATTATTTAATTTAAAAATTGATAATGAAGAATCAATATTTTACTAACTATCCTATTTTAAATGTGTCCAGTGCCAAAATTCCATTTTGAACTTCTTCATTCTATAAAAAGTAGGAAAATTAGGAAAATTTAAAATCAGCCTAAGGGTTAACAAGGAACACTTATTTCTTCGTGTTTTCCCTCAGTGATGTCAACGCAACACGTGTCCCAAAAGTACAGACCACTCTTTACTACTCTAAACACCAGGCTCAGGTCTGGTCTGATGTAAGAGAAGGGTCTCTTACATCACTGAGGCTGTCTGCATAATCTTGGGAAATTCACTTCTTCTCTTAGAAAAAGCTAACCCCATCTTCACATCCAGAGGTGTACTTTATTAATCTAAAGGGAATGTCACTTCCTTTATTAGTGATTGGTTCATTAACAGGCTTATGACTCAACTCAGACCAAAGAAAAGTGTAAAGATGCTTTCTTGGGAGCTTCTGGGAAAAGTACCCCTGCGTAGGGTTGCTGCTGGATGGAATAGCATCTCTTGTTCTGGATTTTTTTCAAGTCTGGAAACTGCTATAGCATATAGCATATCACTATCTGCACATGAAGTCACCACTAAGAATTGCAGATCACAGATGGAAAGAATGTGGATCTCTGTAACATTACTGAGGTATGGATACAAGCCTCCCTAAAGGGTGGTAACCAGTTTCCTCCTTCTGGTATTATAAGAAATGAAACTTCATTAGTGTTTAAGCCAGTTTGAGTCAGAATTTCTGTTACTTTCAGATGAAAGGACTCTAAATGATGTAATATACTTAATCACATTTATTTAGTGCTTACTGTGAACAAGACCACATGATAAACCCTCCATATATTATTTCATTTTATACTCGAAACACTTTCATTTAGAGATGAGGAAATCAAGGCCCTGAAAATTAAATGACTTGTCTAAAATTACACAGACCCAGGTCTGAAGCCCAGGCAGTGTGCCTCCAGAGCACCCCCTAGCCCTTTTTTTACAAAAAAAAAAAAAAAAAATGGCATGTAAGCCAATTTGACAATAAATTACATTTAAAAAAACAAAAAATAAATAAACAAAAAAATTAAAATAAAAACAAAATATTTCCTTCTAGAGTATTTTAATAATCCCCTATACAAACCAAGTAAAAAGACACTGTTCTTTAAAAATGCACCTGATGAACCAAACATATAATAGAATATTACACTCTTTTCCGATTTTTTATCCATTTCACTAGTATGACAAGCTCAAAGTTTGTTTAGAGACCCTACTTCTGTCAGACTCTCATGAGCTTCCCCAAAAGATGAGAGAAATAATACAACTAACTTTGTGCAGAAGCCAGTGGACTGTGGATTTTTTAATGAATAATTTGTAGTTAATATTAACCCACAATTTAAAAACAGAATTATAATAGCACATTACATCTAAAGCCCCTAACCAGAAAGCAGAAGTCTTATACTTGTTTTGTTTAAAGAACATAGAAATGGTCAAACGATATATGACTTTTGTCCTCTTGAAGGGACTACTGATCTAACTCAAACATGTTGATGATCAAGTACTTGGTTGGGATCAGGATTGGATTCTCGGGGCTTGTATGGGAACAGTGGAGGCTGTAAACACTCAGAGCCACAAGGACAACTAGACCAAAGACCACAGGGACAAAATGAAGTTCAAAGGTACAAGAGACAGAAGCCAAGTCTAATCCTGTAAGTCAAATCTAAGGGTAAAAGATAAGAATCAATACAAGGGTCAAAAAGCCAGATGTTCTTGAAAGTCAAAATTCAAGCTATTAGAAGCAGCCCAACAAAACACTGGTGTCCAGGAGAACTCTCTCCATTACTTCCAGGTAGTCATGCTCCCTTGAAGGAACCAGCAGGTGTAGGATGCTTGGGAAGATGAAAATGCCTTCAAAGCTAAGGCTGGGCAGATGGCCAAGGGTCTCAAAATTAAAACCAAGTCTTAAGCCCTTAAATATGGATAACTATAAGGGCATGAAGCAAAGTATTTGTTGCTGTGGTGAAAATCTGAGAGCAAAACTTTTCTCTTGGTGCAGCAAAGGATCTCTGGTGAGAAATAACACAACTATAAAGATAATTATAAAGGTCAATAATTCTCAAGCACATTTGAGGATATTAGAGTTCTAATAATGCTCCATCGTTGAGAAAGAGTAGGGCTCAAGCATCTTTTGCATAATCCTTCCACCAAAAGACTTCAAGATTAACTGAAATTCTTGTCTGGACTGTAGGACAGCCATCTAGAAAATAATACTTCAGAAGTACTGCACGGCAAGTCGGTCCGGTCCGTCTGCAAAAATGAAATAAACTGCAGCCTGCTGGAGATGATGTTATGGATTGAGGGCCATACCGACGGGCACATTCAAACAACTGTCAATATTCAAACTTGAATAATTTCAGTGATAGGAATAAACATTAAATATTTACCAGCCAATGCTCCACTGGATCAATGAACTCCTCTCCCTCCCTCAAGTACACACAATAATAAATGAATAGATTTGGACTTCCATGAGCAAGAATGGTTTGACATAAAATTGGAAATCAATGATACCTCTATGGTTACATGAATAGGTTAAGCAATAAATGCAGGCTGCTGTCATTTTTTTAGAAACTACTATACTAACGAGAGAAACACAAGGTAAAGGGAGATTTTCCTTATATATGCTTTATTTCTTTTGAATTTTTTAAATGAATTCTTACAGAAGTCCCAGGCTCTCTGTACTTTTTAAAACAACATATTGTCCCAAACTAACAATGTCTCCTAATACTAAATCAAGTTCCTGTCAATCTGTCCCTAAAAATATTTTCAGTTCAGATTCTCAGTTCATGTCTATGCTAAGAAAAAGCATGACAACTAAACATCTTGAGGAGAAATGGGAGATGGAGTTGCAATAAATAGTGTCATAGGAAGACAGATCTGTGTGTTTTCTTTTAATTTGTATTTTATTCTATTAAATCTCCTGCCTTATAAGTTCTGCTGAGCCAAAAAAGGTCTCAAGTCACGACTTAGCATGGAAAATTCTGGTGTTAATGTTGTCTCTCAGAAATAATGATAGCGGCTCTCAGAGCAGATTTCACTAGTCCCATCAGTTTCTTTGAGGAAATGGTTAATAGTAAGATTGGGACTGAAATACAGCATCCGGTCAGCAGAACTGGCGAGGTTTTCCAGCTGCAAGAGAATGACACCTTCCTGGCCTTCATTCTCTTTGTCCCAAATCACGTGGCTAAGAGACAAAAGCTGATGGAAGACATGCCTGAGAAAACGCCCCGGCATACGAGCCAGAAGCTGACCATCCATGACGACAGCATCCTAACCTGAACCCAAGAGTTGATCCCAGTCAACTCCAAGGATGAGGCAACAATGACAGATGATACTATGGGGACACATGGGTACAATCAGAAAATATGTCTCATCTTTGAGAAGAGAATTGGCACTAACTAAAGGGAAATATAAATTCCAATTTATTACAAGCCAGGAGCCCTACAAAGTAGAAAGCCACTTCAGGGGCCTAAAAATACTCTGTTTCTTCTGTTGCTATTTTGAATGTCGCTTTCCCTGTATGACTACATTCAGTAGGCTTCAAAATATTGGAAATGAACAAAAAGACTTATTAGCTCTTTTCTTTATCATAAAGCCTATTCTTTACCATTTTACATATTCTGTTTATCTATTTTCTTACGCACAAAATTTTAAAAAGCGCTCTAAAAAGTTAGATGATTTTCTTACAGAATTTATCTTTTTGTGAAAATTCCAAAGCCTCTAAAGCATGCTTATAAAATGATGTGAAAACACACATAGGTCAAAAGTAGGAGTTATTTAGGTCAAAATGTCCCTATTACTAATCACTTAAATTGTCAATAGGTAGATTCATTCGGATTAGTTGTCCTTTTTTTGTCAGTTTTTTTTTTCTTTTCTTTGTTCCTCCCATCTGTGCAGATTCTGTGAGCCCTATGGGGAAAAGGCCCAGTCACTGAATGTTTCTTGCAGCTTCCATATCAAACCAAACTAAAAATGTGAATACCAATACGCCACCCCTTATCAAAATGGTAATTTCCTTTAATAAGCAGTCAATATTCATTTATTGAACCTCTAGTATGTGCTACTACTGCCCAGAGAGACGATGAGGAGACCGGTCCTCAATCTGGCAGCCAATCATGTAATCCCCAGGATTTTCCAATTGTGTACTGTTCACATGTGAAAATGTGCACTTAAAAACAATGGAGACAGAAAATGTTTCGGTTACCAAAATTCTGCTTGGTGTAAGTATTGTATATTTTTGGAGAATAAAATACTGCAAAATAGTCATTGGAGTGAGAGGTGAGATCCCAGAGGATGATCCCAAGTAGAAGGCTTTCGTTACAAAGCAGAGGACAATTAAATGTGGTGGCAAGTTCCTAGGTCATGTGATGGAGGAGAGGCGAGCCCGAGGTAGAAGTAGAGAGAGAGAGAGAGATGCATGGCACTGTGTAATAGAGGGCAAAGGAACTTGAAGACCCCTGGGGAAATTCAAAAGAACAAAAGAGCATCCAGACAAGGGGGAGTAAGGAAAAAGAAAGTAACAGTCACAGAGACTTGGTAGAGGCAAGGCCAAGAAAGAATTCCAATGAACATAAATCATCTAGTGTGATACTTTTTTAAGATGCTTTGTTACATAATGTAGGATTCCCACTCCTACTCAATTCTGCTCCCCCCCCCACTTCTCCCCCCCCCACCAGGTCTCCCCCCTCAATGTCTTCAGTAAACACTACCAAAAAAAAAAAAATACACCTACAGAAATCCTTGGTGTTTATTGGATTTCTTGTGAAAACCATTGAATGTACAATGTTCCAAATCTGGGTTTATGCAGCCTGCAAGAGAATCAGGATGTGGCTGAGGGAATAGCTGATACTGGGCAGGTTACATACCCAGAATCCATAAGCAGGGCAGATCCAGGTTTTCTTGGGCCTAAAGTAATATTGAGGGGATTAGCATTTAAGAAAAAAATTTCACAGGGGCACCTGGGAGCCTCAGTTGGGTAAGTATCTGACTTTTGATCTCAGCTCAGGTCTTGATCTCAGGGTTGTGAGTTCAAGCCCTGCATTGGACTCCACACTGGGCACGGAGCCTACTTAAAGAAAAAGAAAAAGAAAGAAATTCCACAAAAACGCAAAGTTAGCTACAGAGGCTTGGAAGGAGCCCATACAAATAAGGGTTAACAAAACTAAAGCTTCATTTGCTTCAAAGTAAACCTCTCTCTGCCTATAAATCAAATTGTGGGGAGTTTTCCTAAAAGAAATACAATATTATTTGAGACTCTTCTTCATATAAGGCAAGAACCTCAGAATGCTGGATAGAGTAGAGAAGGGATGGAAATATATAAAAAGAAAGTTGTTTTTAAAGTCAAAGTCATGGGGTGCCTGCGTGGCTCAGTCGGTTAAGTGTCTGGCTTCTGCTCAGGTCATGATCTCACGGTTTGTGGGTTCAAGCCCCGCATCGGGCTCTGTGCTGAATGCTTGCTCAGAGCCTGGAGCCTGTTTTGGATTCTGTATCTCCTCTCTCTGCCCCTCCTCCACTTTCACTCTGTCTCTCAAAAATAAATAAATGTAAAAAATTTTAAAAAATAAATAAAATCAAAGCGTTTATCATTAATTATCTAAATCATTTCTTATATGCCCATCACTGATACATTCTTCTAATTAAATGCATGTCTGATATTGGAACCACCTCATCATGTAACTATAATTAGATAGGAGCAGTTTATGTCATTATATTTAAATACATGTTAATTCCCAGTGTCAAAGTAAGTATATATAGAATGTTGATTGCACTGGTTTCCAGTTACTCTTATTAAGATTTGTGAATAATCTGCATGAATTATAGAACCTGTTATTATTATAATTATAGGTGTAAGATAAACAGAAAGTTTACTGTGCTTGTTTTTTAAAATTCTCCTGGCAGTAAGGAATGCGCGTCTAAGAAAGAGAAAGAGGTGTCTTCTCCGCCAGCAGGCTTTGACCACCCAGCTCTCCTAATCCGTGCCTTTCCTTCAGCTCAATGCCTTGCCTACCAGAATTTTCCACCAAGAATCCGCATAAAAACATCAGAAGAAGAACAGTAAAAGCACGTCAAAGATGCATATCTTTCATCAGAATGTTGTCTTCCTACCTGCATTCATGCTGACTTTGTGCTAGACAATAAGACTTCAGGGACAGCAGGAGATAAAATTCCATTTGATGGCTCTGCTTTGGCACTGAACAGGTGATGCTGGCCTAGTCTCCCTTCCTCCTTCTTGGGAACAACCTCAGCTTTCCCTTTAAAGGACCATACTCCTTCCCGTTCTTCTGGTCCCACTGGACTCTCTCAAGGGCATTGAAGGGACGGCATGTGACCAGGTCAGACCAACTGGACTCTCTTTTTTGGGAGGCTGCATCTCTCTATAACCGCATGAAAAGCAGATGGAAGCCATTGGGGCTGAGTTCTTCCAAGGGCACAGTCCGGAGAAGACACTGCAGTGAATTTGCTAATAGTCCCCTGGAGCTGTTCCAGCTCCCACCCTCCCACAGGCTTGGTGACTCAGCAATTCCTTGGGATCTGTAAGCTCTCTAGAATCATTCCTGCAAAATCCTTGCATGATGCTTAAGTCAGAAAGAGCTGGTCTCTGTTGCTAGCAACCAATGTGCCTAACACAGGAAGGGAGGTGTTCACCTCCACAAACAGGGCGGTCTGTCATTAAGTTAATAGCATCTCAATTTCTGATTTTCCAGTCATGTTCATTTCTCGCTGTAATGTCACTGTAATTACATTTGAAGGAAATCTGAAAGCAGTCTGAAAAGTAAACATCCCTCCCCATCCTGAAAAATAAAAACCAATAAAAATTTAAAAACATTAGTGCCTTTCATGCTTCACCAAATCTACCACACCCTGTCTAAAAATAGGAATAAGACACAATATGAGAATGATCGGGTCTTCTATGGAAATTGCCCAAAGACAATATGGGTTATTTTTCCCCAAAAGCTTATGAGGCTAAATGAATTTGGGGGGTTAAAAAAATGATCTTTTGTGGTCTGAGGCTTCACTGAGACTTTTCTTTATACCCTCTTTAAGGGGCATGTGGGTGGCACAGTCTGTTAAGCATCTGACTCTTGGTTTGGGCTCACGTCATGATCTCACAGCTTATTAGTCGGGGCCCTACTGCTTGGGATTCTCTCTCTCCCTCTCTCTCTCTTTGCCCCTCCCCTGCTCATTCTCTTTCTCTCTCTCAAAAGTAAATAAATAAACTTCAAAAAAAATCTTTAAGCCCTTTTTAAGACCTAACTTGCAACCTTAGGGGGTTGGGGGACTTTAAAAATAGTTTTAAAATGGTTAACTAATTTTTAAATTTGTCAAAAATATTTTTGGAAGATTTGCATTTGTGTGTACCTTTGGATAACTCAAAAGAGATTGATTTTGACAACTTGAAATTAGAAAGCCAGTTACCTCTAATAGCAGCCTAATTGCTTTATCTACTTAAACAACAAATAGATAAAGTGAATTTTCCAAGCACAGCATTTTCCTAATGTTTTCACCACCAGCCTAAGAGGTTACCAGAAGATATTCAAATATGCACGGAGGAAGTGAGCCCTCTTTGGAATCACTCAGAAGAGACCCCCAATTACCTTCCTATATCAGATCCTGCAAGAGGTGGGCCTTTTCTCTTAAGACAGGACTTCAAGGCAGCAGCTGCATGGGTTTCTGCTCTAATGTCTTCATGGAAGTTTTCCAGAGTTGGGCCAAGTGTATTTCTAGACTTGTACCTGAAAGCACCTATAAAACAGCGAAGTAAATTTATGTCCCGTGTAGCAGTTTGCTAAATATTCATAACTTCTAATAGTTACACAATAACCTTCGACTTTTTCTGTCTATGTTGTGGATCATTCAAATAAGGACAAGCTGTGTCAAGAAGCAGTCTATCTTGGGGTGCCTGGGTGGCTCAGTTGGTTAAGTGGTCGACTTTGGCTCAGGTCATGATCTCACGGTCCGTGAGTTCGAGCCCTGCATCGGGCTCTGTGCTGACAGCTCAGAGCCTGGAGCCTGTTTCAGATTCTGTGTCTCCCTCTCTCTGACCCTCCCCCGTTCATGCTCGGTCTCTCTCTGTCTCAAAAATAAATAAACGTTAAAAAAATTTTTTTAAAAAGAAGCAGTCTATCTGGGGGCACCTGGGTGGCTCGGGGGGCTCAGCATCTGACTCTTGATTTCGGCTCAGGTCATGAACTCGCAGTTCATTAGTTTCAGCCCTGCGTCGGGCTCTGTGCTGACAGCTCAGAGCCTGGAGCCTGCTTCGGATTCTGCGTCTCCCTCTCTCTCTCTGTTCTTCCCCTGATCGCACTCTGTCTCTCTCTCAAAAAATAAATAATTAAAAAAAAACTTTTTAATTAAAACAAAAAAGAAGTCTATCTGATCTTACCAACCATACTTCAAGCCCGGGTAAGGGAGTGGAAACTATAGTTTTGGTAACACCTATAAATTTCTAGGTAATATTTGCTGATACTAAGATTATGGAGATAATGTGTACTTCAGTGTCAAAGAGAAATGCAAATGATGAAAGTCTTGGTAACACCGATATTTTGGGTCCTTTCTAGAAATCAAAGTTGAAGTAGAATATTAATTGAGTTTCATTATAATAACAATGCAATTAAGGGATAGGGACTCCACCACAGAAAATGTCATTTTGTGGCTCATATAACAGGGATGATACACATGGCCATGTTTCCACATGCCGCATCTCTGGGAAGGAATTTCATGTTGTTTCTCCTCAGTTTCCCCCAAGTTAAGGTGTTAAGGTTTTATTTTCCATGTCCCACATTGCCCTGAGTGTCAAAGGCCCACATTTTTGCTTTTGCACTCTGTAGGTAGGGTTGGGAGTGACATTGGAACGTGCAAGTGTTCTGGGTCGCTATGAGAAGGACATTCACACTAAGGGGTTCAGACAGAGCTGAACGAGCATCACTTTTGCCCATCACATCAGCTCTCGATGGAGGTCCCCACTAGATATCCCCTAGAAAAACAGCTGCGATGACTCCTGGATGGGGACAGACCACGGTGACTGGGGCCGCCGTGACCTCAGCAGTGTCCACACGGCAGAAGCCCCAGAGTCTCAGGCCTTCTCTGGTCTCCTTCCTGCGGTCGCTCCAAGCCTGTTCCTCTCATTGCATGGCCCACTGACTGCCTTGAGTGTCACAGTCCACGCATACCCCTCTGGCACAGCCTCCCGACGCTGACCTCCCTAAACTAGTCTGCCTAGGCTCTTTAGCCGTTCTCTTCCATTAATTGTGTGTGTGCACACACACACGTGTTGTGTGTGTCACCCTGGTTCATTTCACTCCTAGCAAAATTTTGCATTCCTATGAATGACATCTTAGTGCACCCCACACAACCTGCCCTTCCCAGAAGGTAGCAACAAAGTGAACGTCCAGAATCTGATTCTTCAGAGTATGCACTAGGCTATCCAAGAGCAGGTAGGTGGGCCCTAAATCCTGGTGAAGTGCTCATTTTTCCACGAGGGAATCACTATTTGTTTTCTCAGGGTGCTCTTTTTTCTCCCAGTATCACTGAGCTCACCCACTCCACCCAACCCAGATTGCTCAGCCTTAGATGCAGGCATGGCTTCCCTTGACAGCCGGGGGGGTTTCCAAGTTTCCAGTAGACTTTGCTCAACAAGGGCCAGCAGCTGTCCTTATCTAAGCACAGAGAACAGTTCTCGGTAAAATATCAACCTGATCTCCTGTAGTTCCTCTCCTCCCCAAAGCCGCTGAGTCTGTGAGGTGTGGTCACCTAGTATGAGAGATAGTTTCTGTTCCACCTTCTGGACCTTCTCTCACTTCCCCCAATGAGATCTCCCAAGCCTGCTTTAATGCCCCAATTCCTAACTTTAAAATCTCTTCCCTTGTTATGCAGCCAGTCCATCCCTTCCAAGTGAAGACCCTCCTGAGATATGCTCCAGGCCTCCACACTTCTCAGCTAACATGGTACAGCATTCCTTCCTCAAAAAGACATTCAACACTTTCAGCACCTTGGGATCTGAAGTTGGGGTCTTTCCAGGCCTGGCCCTTTCTGAGATACACTCTCAGTCATGAGCTTATGGCAGCCTCTGCTCGCAAATCAACAGGGATTTCTGAGAATTTACTTCTTTGCCACACACCATTATTCGCACACGGACACACCTCTGGTTTCAAGCTGACTTGTTCCAATTCTCACCTAGGATTACGTATATTAGTTTGCAGAGCAGATGTGCTTCAAACAAAGACTCTTCAGAATTCCAGACAAGATTCCCCGTGGAAGGGATATGAATTTCAACAGTCACAAAAGATGAGTGTGCCAAAGTAGAGATTTCTTTCTGTCTTCATAACTAAACACATCCCATTCACATCTGTTTTTTCCTGCTGATGATGCAAACATAATCATTCCAGGAGTGCCTGGGTGGCTCAGTCGGTTAAGCGTCCGACTTTGGCTCAGGTCATGATCTCACTGCTCGTGAGTTCGAGCCCTACATTAGGCTCTGTGCTGACAGCTCAGAACCGGGAGCCTGCTTCAGACTCTGTGTCTCCCCCTCTCTCTGCCCTCCCCTGCTCATGCTCTGTCTCTCTCTCTCTCTCTCTCAAATATAAAACATTAAAAAAAATTTTAAAAACATAATCATTCCAAATGGATATTAAAGAATGTTAAAATAGAATGTTTCAGTTTGAGTTGTGGCTGAAGCTTCAAAATAATAGATGCCAACTATTCCCACATTTAACTGCTTATGGTGGGGGTAGTGGGAAAAAAGACCAGTTATGTGACCATTGGCCCCTAACCCACTAGTGAGGATACCTCTAGTCAAGTGAGAAGAACTTCAATGGGACCACTGACAAGCTTTCCATGCACAGATGGGATTAAAGAATTCAATTAAATTGTGTTCTTCTCTCACAACCTTCTTTGCATAATCATTCAGCATGGAAAGAGAAGGCTTATTCTTACTACTTTAGGCGAACTGTAGGGCAGGCCCCATAGGTTATCTGACTGTTCTCAGGTGACATCCTCCAGTCATGCCAGAACTGCCTCAAATAGACTTGCTTTAGCAATTAATATGTGTTTAAATGTAATAAACAAAAACCCAAATTTCATTCAGCATTAAAGCTTCCACCTCCCCTAGCTCAAGCCTGTAGTGAGTGGGAAGCCAGAGGTGGAAAAGAAGGGAGAAGGCACATTCCTCCTTTTTTCCTTCTGTTGGCATCTCCACGAACGTGGACCCACATACTGGCTATAGCTTCTGACCCCTCAGGGCCTGGGGCGTGGAAAGCAAGAGTTGTTAAAGGCAGGAAAAAATACTGCTCAACCGGCACTAATCTGGAATTGGTTTCCACACAGATTGGCAGGTATTTAAAACGGGTTCTTTCTCCCGTGGGTGTTTCTTCACCGGCTCTTTGGCAGCATGGCTGATGCCTGTCCTACGTCTGTTTGCTCTCATATCCATCCTTCACCCCACCTGCTCTGTATTTCAGCAGAGCTGGCTTCTCTGGGTTTGGCTAGTTGGAGGCACTGAATGGGGAATAGAAAGTGGGAAGGGAGGATGAAACCGGAGTACTAATTTTCATCTCATTTCACCTCTGGTGGCCTCTCCAGCCCCTCAGAAGCTCAGCTCCTACTGAAGATCTCCACTCTGATTCCAGCGTCCTCCAGTGGTCCCAGTCCATGGGCTCCAGTCACACCACCTCTCACTTTGTCTTCCAGCCTAAGGATGTAGGGGCTTCCTGCTCTTGCCAATCTCTGGATTACCTCCCCATTCCCTATCTGGTTCTCAGTTCCTCTGTCATCTGTATAAACAATTCCCTGCAGTAAATTTCCACCACTGTCTACACTTGAAGGTGCTTCTGTTTTCTTAGTCAGGCTCTCACGATGTGCTCCTACACACATACACACCACTCCCCCATTACTAGCTGCCTCACTTTCAATCCCCTGACAAGGGAGTGTGGTCTGGCCCACCACTGGCAGCTCTTCCCTCAATTCCTGGTCATTGGGAACAACCTGAGCATCTTTCAGTTGAAGACTCCTTTCCCTGCCAATGGCCATCATGGATAGAATGTAAGATGAACCAACTACACTTTTCATAGATCTGGTCCTCAGGGAAAAATGCACCATAGAAACTATCAGTGGAAATCTAATTATTTCCTGTTTTACCCAGGCTTCCCCCAAAAAGGAGACTCTGAATCAAGGGCTTCTGTATGAGCACTTAATTTGGGATTGTGATCCCAAGCAACAGGAGTGAAGAATGAGGGGATGAAATGGGGATGTGGTATTAGTTTCATGTGACTGCTATGTCTTAAAAGAGTACAGACTTATCTTCCTATAGTCCTGGGAGGTCAGAAATTTGAAATGTGTCTTAAGGGCTGAAATCACAGGGTTGGTAGAGCTGGTTTCTTTTGAAGTCTCTGAAAATAAAATCCATTCCCTTCATTTTTGTTTCACATTCTAGAGAATGCCAGAATTCCTGAGCTTGTGACCGCTTTCTCACATCATTACAACCTCTTGATTCCAACGTCACACCTTATACTATTCCTAACTGTACTGCATTTTTCTCATAAGACCTTTGTGATGATATTTGGCCCGTCCAGATAACCCAGTATACTCTACCTATCTCGAAATCCTTAATCACATCTAGAAAGTCTCTTGTGCCATATACGATAACATATTTACAGATCCCAGGGTAAGAATGGGACCATCTTTGGGGTGTCATTCTTCAAGCTGTCACAGACACACTGGCCACTGCTATGGACACTTCACTCCTGCAGAACATTCTAAGCAGTCCTACAATATTCATCTCAGAACTAGCCACTTAGGGGAAGAAAGAGACAAAAGTTATCTGGCAGCACCCAGCCCCTGTTGAGCAAGATTGTCTCCAGGGCGTTAACTCCCACAAGCCACATCTCATGAGGGGTATTGGAGTGAGGAAAGAGAAAACCTTTAAAAAGCCTAAAAAGGAAAAATCAGAATTCATCTCTAATGACTACTAGAAGGAACTGATACAGAAAGAAAGAAGCTCCAAAGACTGGACTAAAGCACCAAGAAAGGCAGTTAAGGAAATTATTCTCTGCCTACCTAGAATCAGTTCTTACTGAGAGTTCAAACTCTTCTCCAAACACAGGAGGGATAGAACATTTGAGTCCTGACCTAGCATATTTCTAAAATGCCACCAGAGTGATAGAATCAGGAGGTAAACAACATAAGCTATTGAGGTTATTCATGTTCCCAAGGACAATCACGCTTTAACGTGCAGGCACCTGGACTTGTAGAAAACATTAGGGCTGACTTCACTCTTCCACCATAACAGAAATGGAAGAAAAGTGGGGTGCCGGCTGGCTCAGTTGGTTGAGCAACCAACTTCGGCTCAGGTCACGATCTCACAGTTCGTGGGTTCGAGCCCCACGTCGGGCTCTGTGCTGACAGCTCAGAGCCTGGAGCCTGCTTCCGATTCTGTGTCTCCCTCTCTCTCTGCCCCTCCTCCACTCATGTTCTGTCTCTTTCTGTCTCAGAAATAAATAAACCTTAAGAGAAATTTTAAATAAAAAATAAAGAAAAGAAATGGAAGAAAAGTAACTGTGTCTGGAGCCGGTTAGTAGTGCAAAGAGCAACATTGCCACACTGATAATCAAGAGTGTAAACCAAGAATTATGCTGTCTCACTTATCAGACAGGCAAAGATTAAAAGGAGAAAACAGATACAGTTTTGGAGAGAGGATGAGAAAATAAGCATTCTGACAATTTCTTGGGAAGCATGAATTGATAGTTTTCTGAGGGGAAATCTGGCCTTATCTATCAAAATATAACAGGTGTGGGCCTTTTCTGGGAAAAAATAGCTTACAGAAATAAATAAACAAATGAGCAAAAAAAAGTATATGAAAGCATGTTTATTACAACATTGTTTTGAATTGGAAATCATCTAAGAAGTTGTTCTAGAAAAAAAGAAAAAGAATGAGTTAGTTCTTTATGCAAGAGGCTCATGATACATAGAGAAACGAGCAAGTTGCAAAACAGGGGGTGCGGTGTGATCCCGTTTATATTTTACAAAATAGTATTTGCATGTGTGAAAGCCTAGTATGATTTGACTACCATGTCGCATCTCTGCTACATTTTGGAACCGCCTTGCATGACATTGTCCCTCTCCCGGGGCCACCGTGGGGTTCACAGAAGAGAAGCTTTTGCAGCTGAGCTGCTTCCTTTGTGTGACTCCCTCCTTTGCTGATGAGTAAAATGGGTGCTGAAGATGAGGAGTGAATATGAGGTATGTGTTAAGAGTGTGGGGAGTTGGGGCACCTGGGTGGCTTGGTCGGTTAAGCGTCCGACTTCGGCTCAGGTCATGATCTCACGGCCCGTGAGTTCGAGCCCCACGTCGGGCTCTGTGCTGACAGCTCAGAGCCTGGAGCCTGTTTCGGATTCTGTGTCTCCCTCTCTCTCTGACCCTCCCTGTTCATGCCCTGTCTCTCTCTGTCTCAAAAATAAATAAACGTTAAAAATTAAAAAAAAAAAAAAAAAAAAGAGTGTGGAGAGCAATAGGAAAACCCATTCTCTTGAACAAAGCAGCATATAATCAAACGTTATGTGTGCCTCATGATGTTTAGGCTTTGTTGCTATTCTTAAAAGAGTTACTGAAACCCCTATAGGTAAAAAAAAAAAAATTGCTTTAAAATTCTAGCCTCTGTAGTTCTAAACCCCTTTTCTATTAAAATATTATGTGATTTTTTTTTAAAGACAAAATTCCTGAGGAAGACAATTATTGAACTATAGCAGGACAATTTATATACATAGTCCTAAAAACCTCAAAGGTCTGACAACTTCAGGCTAAATATGGCAGATGTTGCTGTCTTGAAAAGCCCCACTAAAATAAGACTGGAGGAATCAAACCAATATATAAACCCACAAGGATGAAGAGAAGGTAAGAGAATACAGTAGTGAATGAAAAAGAGGTGTCAACACATTTTTGGAAGATGGAAAAGTGTTAAGGAACCGAGAACAAGTGCCCCTGTTTGGGGGGTGGGGGCGGGGGGAAGGCTAACAGGAAGTATATCACTTCACTCAACAAAACCCAGAAAGTCTCAGGCACCAGGGACATGGTTGACTCAAAAAGTTAAGCAAGGGATTGATTGCACATTGTTGCACTATATGCTAACTAACTTGGATGTAAATTAAAAAAATAAAAATAAAAGTTAAGCAAGGGATTGCAAACAGGAGCATCTGCAGGCCTGTGCTAGGGAGTCAGACCTAGCCTGCATGCTCATTGGACACATGCAGGCCATTACTGCTGATCAGAGCTCAGAGCATGCTGCAGCTTCCTCTATGGCTCTCCTGGACACTAGGTATTGAACTCCTCCTGTAAGGGAGTTAAGGGGAAGATATTCTCTGCAGGGAGAAAAACAAAAGGCTTAGGACTGCCACTGCTTCTTCGTGATCCTGGGAAAACTGCCACTATCCCAGTAGGAAGTAGGAGGAATCCAAGAGCGTGGAAAGGGCAGAGGAAAGGCTTGCTGCAACCTTCTATGGGGGAGGCCAAAGCCTTCTCCAGGGGAACGAGAATGTGGCTCCAAGACTGAGAAAGTAAAGCTGTTTCATGGGCATTATGCTAGATGATATAATGTCCCTTTGCAACTGGTTTTGTCCCAAAGCACATCCCACAGTTTTGAGAGCACTGAAAAAAGAGAAGGAGGAAAAAAAGACGATTGTCTATACCCTGGCAGAGGGGAGAAAATGTTTTGTTTTAATCTAAGATGGCTGAACACATCAAATTTAAATTCCAGACTTATACCCACTGCAGTCAGCAGAAAGCCCTACCAAAACCGACAGCTTATTTGGGAAATACCCAAAGCAGCAAAATCCCACAGCAAGTATGCATAGATGCCTTGTCCTTGGAATCAGCAAGAAAGAAATCTGGAGATATATGGTAGTGACCACGCTTCAGTCAATACGCACAAGCCAATGAGAGCACGGGAAAAACTGCACCAAAAACCTGTCAGGGTCATAGGAGAAATATTTTCTAAGTATGAGTTTTCTATTCAAATTTACTGAGCTCAAGAGAGGTGGACCCTATAAGAAGTGCTCCCTAAACCTGGGTACAAAGTCTAAGACTAGTCCCAAGAAGACTCACAATCCGCAAAATTTAGTAAATTTAACTGAACTTGTTAGTGACCGTGAACCCTGAGTCACTGGACGGCCAATATCAGGATCCATCCCGAGCCAGCTGTATTGGTTACCTATCACCACCATGCTGTTGCATAAACACCACCACAAACCCCTAGTGGCTCACTGTAATAAATATTTATTTTGCTCACAAATCTATAGGCCATCTGGGTAGTCCCGCTGCTCTGGGACAGGATTAGCTGATCTTTGCTGGACTCACTCATGGATGTGCAGCCAGCTGGGGCCTGGTTGTCTAGTGTGCCCTCAGTACTCACTTGGGGTAGTTCCCATCTAATTCATGCAGTCCCTCAACCCAGCAGGCTAGCCCAGCCTTATTCTTATGAAGAAGGCTGGTGTCCAAGAGAGCAAACAGCACCCAAGGCCTCTCATGGCCAAGGCTCAGAATGGGCACATCTTCATATCTGCTGCCTTTTATTGGCCAAAGCAATTCACAACCCAGCCCAGATTCAAGGGGGGAGAGGGGAGAAGTAGACTACCTTTTCATAGGAGGTGCTAAAATGTCACATTGCAGGGAGCATGGGAACAGAGGTGGTGATAAATGAAGGCCGTTAGGGCAATTAATCTAGTACACCAACATCTTGACATAAGAAAATTAATTCTGTGAGTAAATCCAAAGAACTTGGTCAAAGGCAATATGATATCTTGGAAGAAAAAAAGGATATTAGTGAGAAAACTGCTAAAATATGAATAAAGTCTGTATGTTAGTTAATAGTAATATTAATTTCCTCGTTCTGACAAGTTCATCATGGCTATAAGGTGTTAACAAGAGGAGAAGCGAAGTGAAGAACATATGGAAACCGTACTGCCTTTGCAACTTTTCGGTAGAACTAAAATTAATTCAAAATGAATTTATATTTTTTAATGTTTATTTATTGTGTGTGTGTGTGAGAGAGAGAGAGAGAGAGCATGTGCAAGTGGGGAGGGGCAGAGAGAGAGAGAGAGAGAGAGAGAGAATCCCAAGCAGTCTCGGCAAGTTGTCAACACAGAGCCTAGGACGCCAGGCTGGATCTCATGTACAATGAGATCATCACCTGAGCCAAAATCAAGAGTGTGACGCTTAACTGACTGAGCCACCCAGGTGCCCCAAAATAAAATTATTTTTAAAGGGGCATTATAAAAAGAATGTGGAGCACAGGCCATTTTGGGGTGCAGCACCCGAAACTGGGTGTACCACCAAGTCACAGAAAACGTTCCATCCTGTATTCAGAAACCCCTGTGGCCTGGGAAAATTTGGCAGCATGCAATGCATGAAAAGCCTGAGCAGGTGGCTTGGCCAGGGCCACGTCTCTGCAGACTTCCCAGGCAATAGCCACGCTGAGCCTCAGGCTTCGGCAGGGGAGGCGCCAGGCTCAGCGGGGCAAGTGGCTGTGCCAGCCACCTCCTCCATGTGACTGACGGGTGCAGACCCAGCTGGTGGTGGCAGTGGGAGCCAATGCCACATGGCCACAGGGCTACAGTGTCCTTTTTAAGTGAGTGAAATCTAGACTTGGCCACCTCCTGCTGACTGCGAGAGGGACAAATTACGATCTTCTTTGGTGTGCTTGGCTCTGAGTCTAATGTGGAGACCAAATGAGACATACAAACATGTGATTATGGTACAACATGATGAGGGCCATGGAGCCGGCCAGTTCCTCACCTGTTGTGCTCCCTTCCTTCAGGAAACCCCAGCCTTCTTCCAGGGCAGTTAAGTTATACGTGTCTTCCCCACTCCCACTTCTCTGTGCCCCAGAGGCAAGCCCATGACATCTGACCCAGACCTGGTTACCCAGAGCAACCCATCCCTCTGGGCGCTGAAAGTGGTCAAGGGAGAGGCTTTCCCCCAGGTGTGCTAATCAGACCCTGTCTGTCATATTTGAGATAGGGCCTCTGGGAAAAGAAGTGTCTTTCTTTCTCTGATACTAGAAGCAGCTATAAAAATACAGACTGTCTGAAGCTAAAAACTACCAGCGGGAAGAACCAAGATATGGAGAGAGAAAATCATCACAATGTAGCTTGAACCCCTGGATACAGCCAAGCCTGAAGCCAGAGATACCTCTTGGACTTCCATATTTGTGGCCATATTCTACTTTGAGTTGGGTATTCTCTCACTTGCACCCACAAGAGCCCTGCCTAATGCAGAGATGAGTCCCTGTAAGTGGGGTTTGGAATTGGCAGGCAATACAATGAGGATTTGGCTGAGAACAGAGGAGATGCCAGACAGTGAAAGTGGCCTTTCATTTTCTCAGAGGACAACGGGGCTTGGTAAGTGGTAACAAAGAAGCTGGGCAGATTTTTCCTATTTGTGTTTTGGGACTCAATCCAGTTCATTTCTGTGTGTCGGGGGAATCAAATGTGACGCAGTTAAAGTGCATTGACCATATTTCACAGCCTTTGGGACAGTCCCTAAGAGTCTCAGACCATGCTAACTCTCTGACAGCAGAAAGGGAAAGTTCCACATAGCCTCACCAAAGAGATGACTTCTTCCCCCAGCAATCTCTATGAAGATACAAAAACTGATCTTTCCATTTTAAAAGGAACTAATATTGGGATGCCAGAAGAGCTAGAGCTCGGAGGAATCCCTATTTCCCAGGTCTTTATCAAACACCTCTGTCTATATAGTCCCTTCTGCCAAAAAGCTGTCATTTCCCTCTATTTAAAAAGACATCCATTAGAATGAACCCCACACCATCATCCCAGCCTACGATTCCAAGGACAGGGACCACAAGGCATGCTAAGAGACTTACTACTAAGAGACAGAAACTTCAAAACGAGGTTGGACTCAAGAACCATGCCACTGTATGATGGCTGGTCTTAGTAGCCAGGTCACTGAATTCCCAGAAATTGAATAGGCTGGCCTCCCTCTGAGATTTCAAGGCAGTGCTATTTCCACAGATTCACCAAGCCCTGCAAACAGGCTTGTGATTGATTGTTCAACCCCTAAGGCAATCCCCAGGCCCCCAAACTTGCACTAAAAGAAAATGGGCTACAGTTCTCCAGCACTTCTTCCTGAACTTTATGGGTAAATTCAAGGGAAAGATTACAGGAAGTCACATTTCAGCCTGCCTCTAGCCCAAGCCCCAATGCAGCATGATCAGCAATAAATCGGACACTGTATTTTCATCCCCATCTGGCTTGTGTCTAACCCACAACTGATTCAGAATTTGGAAGAAGGTAGGTAATTAAGCTCTGCCTCAAACCCCAATACCAGGGAGTTGGTACTTTATCCTGCAGGCTTTAGGGAACAGTAGGGACTAATCACCAGCTTCAAGTAGGTTTAAGGCAGATAAAACCTGGGGAGGGTTTTGTGAAGGGGACTGCGGCAGCACGGTGGATCGGTAGGAAAAGGGTTAAGACTGCAAAAGTGAATGAAAAATTAGTTAGCAACAGCAACAGGAAAGCTCATAAAAGCTTGAACAACAGAGCTGCAACGAATATGAAGAAGCACTGAGGGACACTGAGGTTGTGCAGATGAAAATCTCACCAGTATAGGAAATACAGCAAAAGGCGTACATCCTGTAAGAGAGCGCCGAGATTAAACTTTGTGGACTGTGAATGGATACAAGTCACTCGTTTTGTTTTTGTTGGAGGGAAGGAAGAAGCAGACAGCTGGAATTCTATCTGAAACAGAAGGAAAGGTTTTTTAAATCCCTGTTTGTTTTACACTTGAAAAGGATTTGTCCTGAAAATTGCCAAGCTGTATAGATACTCTTAAGGGATTTTGACATGATATACACAAAAGATGCCTTGGTTAGCTTCCTGAAACGCAGCCCCCTGGGATGCAAGACTGAAGCAGGTGCTCAGGAGACACCAGGTCCACTGCACAAGGTTTTAGGTTAGATAATGAGGCTAATTACATTCTTTCTGGGTTCTTTTTCACCTGGATGAGAGCACAGTGCTAAGCAAGCCAAAAAGGATTCACCTGGCTATGGAAATATACAGACCAGAAAGACTTGAAACACACTTGTGATTTATAGAAGCTAGAAGCGATTATTACTTGCCCAAAGGAGTTTAACATCGGTCCACTTCCTTCAATATCCCTTCCCTGGCTGGGATTCTATGGAACACTGCATTCCTCTCCACACTTTCTCTCCCCACCTTTGTCACAACCTCATGGAAGTCTCTAAGGAGCTCTACCAGGGTGCTGAATAAACACCCACTGCTCTCTCAGGCAAATGCAAATAGATTGGGTTTAGCAGTTTTAGTTTGTCTGTCACATAGGGTCTATGGGAGGATTAAATGAAATCTTGCGGGGGTACATGCTTAGTTTAGATCCTGGCATATAATGAGCAGTCACATATGGTGGCTAGCCCCTGCTCCATATAGCATTGAAAAATCTGGCTTTAGCTACAAAAGAACTTAGCAAGAAAACACTTTGTTGTTACAAGTATCTGGTAACCTACCCCTAATTTCACTCTAGTCTGTACTGTTCCTCTGTTGATGCTTCTCCAGAATTCATATGTGAGAAGAATTTAGGCACATAGGTGCTTAAATTAAAAACAAAAACAAACAAACAAACAAAACCTTGATGGTAAGCAAAACACCACCCAAGCATGCGTTGGCTAAGCCCAAGATTATTATTCACTAGCACACTTAGGCTTCCAACCCTTTACAAAGGGTAGAAATTATTTCTCATCATCAGTAGGAAGACTTAAAGTTCTTTCCCAGAAACAGCTTAGAGTTCTTTCCCCGACTTGGCCAGCTGCACTTGAATTCAGGGTTTCCGCCCTAGAAAGAATGTGATTGTGTCCAAGAGGAATGAGTCACTGAATTCTAAGCAGAGAAGCTGTCATCTCTCTAAGAGGAGCAGTGGAGAGTTCCATTTTTATCGTAAAAGAGTGCTCAAAGTGGACCAGGAAGACAGCCATCCCATATCACATCCTCTCCTCCAGGCCTTGCAGCTCAGAGAGGAAGGGAAGAACTGACCAGAAAGAAAGAACATTTGAACACTGGCAACAGGCCACTTGGCCTCGTGGATCTACCAAGTAACCCTGGCCAAGAGAAAAGTCCTTGAGTAATGGTGTGGAACATGGAGCCCCTCGGGAATGTGCACGAAATGCTTGTTGGCTGTCTGTTGAGAGCCCGAAGCCGCACCAAGGCCTACGGCCCTGCTTGCCGCTGACAGCCTACCTCCACCTTCTTGGGACACTATCTATAAACTGTGCTCTTGCTTCTGAGACTCTTCACCATCTCCCCAGCATCCGCCATGTGAAAATGAGTTTCTGTTGAGTAGTTTGCTGGAAGACTGAAGTTTTCAGGTGGACTTTTGAATATGTGAATCACCTAAGCTTTTTTTTTTTTTTAATATCATCACTGAGGATGAGTCCATTTAATTTTGTCAATTTAATTTTAGTTATGTGCTTCCACATAATACTTCATCGAATCATCATACCTACCTTGAGAAAGGTCAAGTCAATCATAGTAACTCCATTGGATGAAATCATATAACAGGCATGTGAAGAACACCCTCTAGAAGGCAAGCTGCCCTGCCGGGTGCTTTGGGAAATAGAAAGCTGAGTAACACGTGGTCTCCACTCTCTAGCAGCTTTTAATCAAGAGGAAAGACAAAGCAAAGTGGGTTATGAAAAGCTTTGGGTTATGTTCCGTACACTCATGGAAAAACATTGGAGGATTGTATACAGAAGCAGGACACAATCGTAACTGTATTTTAGAGGGCCCCCCCTGCCTGCAGGATGGAGAACGGATTTAAAGGGGTCAAGCAAGTCAAAAACATGTTAGGCTACTACAATAGTCCAGGCGAGATACAAAGGAGTCTCAACCTAGTGCACAGAATGCAGAGGGAATCCAGAGAATGCATTAAAAGATTTTAATCAGGGAAAATTAGTAGGACTGATGGCAAATGATCGATTGATGAGGAATGCTGAGGGAATGTGAAAAGGAACATCCCACCTAAGCCTTCAGCAGCTGGGCGGGAAGCAGTGACATTCACCCTAGGAGAACACGGCAGAGATGGACAGGGGCACGGAGGCTGGGCCAGAATAAAGGAGTGTGGGAAGCCCTCAAGGAACAATGACACAATGAAGGAGGGTAGACAACACACAGCAGCATTATAGCGGACAAGGTTGGGAAAGCAGACTAGGACTGTGAATGCCAAGCATGGAGTTTAGACTTAATTCAATGAGCAATGGAGGCTTTTTAGCAGTAGAACAAGATTATAGCAGTTCTCTTGGAAAACTAAACTGCTCAACGAAAAGACTCAGATTCCCAAAGGTTAAATAGTAAACACCTAGTTAGCGTCAGCGGTGAATCTAATATGCAGGTGTTTGGACTCCTGGTCTGTTCCTTCAGAGGAGGAAGTTTTCTGGCTTCTCAGAATTCTAAGTACACACTCCTCTCCCCACGAAGTCTTTGCCCTTATTGACTCCTCCAGCCTTTACATTCAGCTTGGGCCCGACATTCAGCAGGCCAAGAGGATGGATGGCTACTTCCCCTATTTCTTCAGTCCACTATTTATTAGATTGTTCTAATCACAAATACTCAAAAAATACCCATAATTGCTAAATGTAGATAATGGTCATGCTCTTTAAGACTCCTTCAAAAGTAGGAATCTAATGGGAATTAAAAGCATGTGGAGTATTGTGGAAATAACAAAATGACTTCCAAACACAAGTTAGTATTATAATAAGAAAACAAGAGTAAGAAATAGATTTTACTAAAGTTTTACGCTGTGCTAGCAATTATTTCAGACATCATTTTGTCTTCACAAACAGCTACCTGATAGGTAAGGAGACTCAACAAACCTAGTCTCCTCACAGACACATGGCACAGTCAGAATTTAAGGACAGATCCAACTCCAGACATTCAGCTTTTAAATAGTCTGCTATTCTTGGGGCAGGGGAGGGCGCCTGGGTGGCTCAGTCACCTAAGTGTCTGACTTCAGCTCAGGTCATGCTCTCATGGTTCATGAGTTCGGGCCCCCAATCGGTCTCTCTGCTGTCAATGCACAGAGCCTGCTCCAGATCCTCTGTCCCCATCTCTCTCTGCCCCTCCTTCACTAGGGCGCTCTCTCTCTCTCTCTCTCTCTCTCTCAAAAATAAATAAAAACATTTAAATAGTCTGCTATTCTGCCCTTGTCAATCATTTGCTAGAGAAAGTTCAAAAGAAGCTAGAAAGAGCAAGAGAGCTTATTTCTGTACAAGGACGACGAGCAGTGATTTTCTTGTGGCTGTGGAGGCCATTATAGCAGATAGTTGCCTGTTACCCAGAGCCACAGTGAGAACCCACCACCTCCGATAACGTTCTCACTGCAATCTTCCCTGCTATCTGGAAGAACAGGATTCTATTACACTGGAAATAAAGATCTCGGAGGAGAACAGAATGAGAGGGGAGTGGGCTGCCATTCATGTCGCTTATTTTAAATAAGCTCTTTGATGAGGCACCTGGGCAGCTCAGTCGGTTGAACATCATCTGACTCTTGTTTTTGGCTCAGGTCACGATCTCACTGTTTGTGGGACTGAGACCTGCGTCGGGACAGCCTGCTTGGGATTCTCTCTCTCCCTCTCTCAAAATAAATAAAGAAACTTTAAAATAAATAAATAAATAAATAAACAAACAAACAAACACTGTGAGGAACAAAGATAACCGGGAAATTCAAGTCAACAAACGTCAACTGAGCACACATGCTTTATGCACACCTGGGCTTGCATGCATGTATGTGCTGGCACAGAACTTGAGGGGAAGGACTGGAAAAGCAAACGGCCAGAGTCAACACGAAGCAGTGGGCTTTCCTGTTAACTTCTCAGGGCTGTTATATTCATGACATCAAATGCTGTGTGTTGGCTCTTTCATTTTACCAAGGCCCTTGGGTAGATTTTTTTTCTTTATGAATGGCATTATTTGCTAAAGCAAATTTAATCAAGAAGTTCCCATGGGAGCAAAATGATGAGCTTTTTAAGCGCACATTTTGTAATTTAACGTTGCCCCTACATCTCTCTTTACCATGTTCATTCATGACCAGGCAATGAACTTTAAATCCACTCCTTTCATAATCCATCTCTAGAGAGGAATGAAGGTTGGGTTTAATGAGAGGTAAGGCTCAAAGGAGAAAGCTCCTCCACTGGATTAAGCATTCATGCTAGCTGGGAAGGAATTATGGAGAAAAGGAGCCATAAGAAATACCTAATCAAGCGGGGCACCTGGCTGGCTCAGTCGGTTGAGCGTCTGACCTCGGCTCAGGTTCATGAGTTCGAGCCCTGCATCAGGCTCTGTGCTGACAGCTCGGAGCCTGGAGCCAGCTTCTGATTCTGTGTCTCCCTATCTCTCTGCTCCTCCCCTGTTCACACTCTCACTCTCTCTCTTTCCCTCTCTCAAAAATAAATAAACACTTAAAAAAATAATAAAATTTAAAAAAATAAAGCAACATGATAAATCCCAACAATGTGCCAACCCTTAGAATATTTTTTTTTAGGTAGAGATGAAGACTTAAAGGTAGCTTATTCCAGGATACTCAAACCTAAAAGAAAAATTATTTATTGACATAACAGAATTATCTAAGATCATATGAACAATGTTCATTTTTTTAAGTGAGACACAGATCTTTAACAGAAAAATTAAAGAATTATTATCATCAGTATGTCAAATGAGTTGTTAAAAAAAATAAAAAACATTCGGTCTAGGAATCACCAAAGATACTATAAAAAATGATTTACAATACCTCTTCCTTCCCTGCTTTTTCTATAAATAGTACTTTTACATTGGAAAGTTGGAAGGATTTACTATAGAATCATAGATCTGGAAAGAACCTGTCTAAAAATCCACTTTCTTCTAAACAGTAATGATTGCAGACCAGGCAAAACTCATTCCTATTTAACCTTTTCTTAGGAGACTCAGAAAAGGAGATACTACAGTCTTGAAAATGCCTATCAAGTCTATTCCCAACAACCTTGAAAGATCATTTTTAACTCTAGCGTGAGACCATTAAAAACTCAATAATCAGCTTTCAGAAAAGACATTTTTCCTAAATATTATCTTTGGAAAATATATTATTTTTTTTACCTTCCTCTTCCGGTTTAAAAAATACAAATTAAGGTATTTGTAACCTATTTTTCTAAAGCAAAAGAAAAAATTTTTTAGGTAAGTAAAGAGGCCAGCCAGTCCAAAGAAGAGCTTGAGAAAGACTCAGACAAGCATCAGTCTGGCTCCAAGGAGACCCTGTGTCTGCAGGAAGCAAATTAGGAAAGGACTAACTCACCTGGTGAATCACCACAGCTAATCTGCATCTGGAAATGGCAATGCAGGAATACTTAACACTCCTGTGCCTGATCTACAGTCAGGACCTTCAGCCTTAGACTTGAAAAAAACCCTCCACAGCCCAGCTTCTTTGCATCGGAGAAGAAGAAACACGAAGAGAAACCTCCCACTCTTCAGTGCCTCAGTGTGAGGCGATGCATGTTCGCTAAACTTAGTGTGAGTGTCATTTCGCGATATGCACTTCTATCAAATCATTATGTCGGATGCAGAAAACTAAGACAGTGGTACGTGTCAATTACATCTCAATGAATAAACAAATAAATAAATAGAACTGCGCTTCACCAAAATAGGTATTTCAAGAATCTTAACAATAGAAAAATTATAATATGAATAATAATTTTTAAAAAACCAGAAGACAGGGAAAGCTGGAGGACACGTGCTCGTTTTCTAATCTGCAGAGCCTGGAATCCATCAATACTGTCTAAAATTTGACTCTGTAGTTTTAAGAAATGACTACATTCAATTTTTTTTTTTTAACAAGTTTCCCTGAGAGCCAATTTTCCTTACAGTAAACATTTATCTCAGCTCCTGCCCCCCCTTCCCGTGCCCGCTGTCTCTGACGGCGCGAGAAGCTTGGCAGGCTGGAAGTCGCCCCAGAAGGAGACCTCAGTGAACGAGGGGCAGGGGCCGGTGGATAATACTGGGCAGAAGGAAGATTCTCAGTTGTGTCCACAGTCTTTCAGAACCTGCTCGATTTCTCACAGTCCCGGTCCACTCGTTCTGCATGTTTCGTTGGTTTTTCTGCCTCTTTGCCTCCTTTCCCCCACTGTCTCCCCATGCTCCTGGGATCATACCTCAAAAAAACAACTTGTACTCAGGGTGTCTGGGTGGCTCAGTCAGTTAAGTGTCCGACTTCAGCTCAGGTCATGATCTCACGGTTCAGTTCGTGAGTTTGGACCCCACGTCCGGTCTGGCACTGTTGTTGGCAGCTCAGAGCCTGGAGCCTGCTTTGGATTCTGTGTCTCCCTCTCCCTCTCCCTCTGCCCCTTCTCCACTTGTACTCTGTCTCTCTCTCTCTCTCTCTCTCAAAAAAAAAAATAAATAAATAAAACTTAAAAAAAAAAAAAAACCTACTTGTACTCAAACCCTTGTCTCAGGTTCAGCTTTTGGGAGAAGCCACTTGTATGGGTCTGCTCAGGTGGCCACAACAAAATAACTACAGACTGGGGTGGCTTCAACAACAGAAATTTACTTTCTCACAGCTCTGGAGGCTAGAAGTCCAAGATCAAGGTGCCATGAGGGTTGGTTGTTGGAAAGGCTTTTTTTCCTGGCTTGAAGATGGCTGCCTTCCTGCTGTGTCCTCACATGGCCTCTGCTCTGTGCACAGGGAGAGAAAGAAATCTTTTGTGTCTCTTCCTCTTCTTAAAAGGACATTAGTCCTATTGGATTAAGGCTTCACCCTTATGACCTTATTCAACTTCCTCACAGACTTCATTTCCAAATATAGTCACATTGAGGGTTAGAGTTTAAATATATGAATTAGGGTTTGGAGAAGGCACAGTTCAGTCCCTAACCACATTCTAAGACCGGATCTCACAGGGAGGAGACATGTGCTCCATGCTGCTCCCACAGGAACTCTCCATCAGAAGTAAAAGAGCTGCTTAACTTGAATTGGTAGAGGGTCAGGTGAGATGTCCCACTGTCTGCCTACAAGGCTTACCCGAGCTTCCTCAGAGATCACCTTCAGGAGCCACAGGTGAAGACTCAGGATCGCGGGGAACCATGGCTTACAGATCTCCAGCCCTTCTTACCATCTCAGTGAGAGGAGTAGCATCCAGGGAGTGACAATGACAGGAATAACAGGCTATCAATGTACTCTCACCGAAGAGACGAGGTGGCAATTTCTCAAAAGAAAGCCAAGAATAGACACTTAGGCTTCAATCCAAGCCCCAAATACCCAATAAATGGAGGATATAGTTCAAAATATCATGGTACCTATATATTCTTTTTCTCCTATGTGACAAAGTCACATTTTCCTCTTTTGCATAACACTAATAAATAATGACACGTAATTTCGAGGTTATGGTGAATACATGAGATTGCAGCTATTTAAGTGCTTGGTCCAGTTCCTGAGCTGGGGGCATCACTCAACAAGCATGACTTCTCTTTCCCCTTCCACAAAGATGGGTATCCTTCTCCCCCGCTGCACAGGAAACCGGGACTGAGACTGGTCTCTGGCTTAGCCTGAATATCTCATTCACAGGTGTTTTATTGTTGTCACTACCAGTTTTTAAAAACCACCTCTAGGTTCTTGTGTTTCAGATCAAATGTTGTCAAAATGAAAACAAATGAAATGAAAAATGTCCTTTCCCATGGACTTCTTAAACTTCCTGATTTCTACTAAAATGAAATTTGGGATACAAAGCTATCCTTTACCTGATTTGGGGGAGAAATCAAGTCTACTTCAAGTGTGTATCAGTGTGATTGCCCTACCTGGGTCCTGGATTGAACCAAGGGCTGTGTCTACTTTCAGACCTTAGGGTGGGGGTGGGTCAGGTAACACCTGTCATCAGAGAAGAGCCCTGCTTCACAGGGAAGATGAGGCACAGAAAGAAGAGAGGCTGACTCCTATTTTAGATGGAACAGAATTATCTCTACTGCTTCTCCTCTAACTTAGTTAATAGGGATCTCTGTTTCTATAAGTCAATCTCATTTTCTTTCTCTCTTTCTTTCTTTCTTTCTTTCTTTCTTTCTTTCAGAGGGAGAGACAGAGTGAGAGAGGGGCACAGGGAGAGGGAAAGAGAGATTCCCAGGCAGGCTCCACACCCAGCTCAGAGCCCCACACGGGGCTCAATCTCATGACCCTGGGATCATGACCTGAGCCAAAATCCAGAGTCAGATGCTTAACTGACTGAGCCACCCGGGTGCCCTAGTCAATCTCATTTTTTAGTTGATCTGTTAGCATCCAAAGAATGTCTCTTTTTCCTTTCCTATTTCCATGCTTCAAATTCCCATCCCGTAGTGATTTCTCTCCTCCACCTCCCCATACATCCATGTATTTCTCATATATCGCTCTCACTCTCCGAAGCCCACACTTGCCTTTTCTTTTCTTCCTATGGGCTTTGCTACACCAAAGCCATTCCAGGACTAGGCTGTCTCTGTGATGCCTTAGTGACAATATAGTGAAAATCTCCATGACAGCTGACTCCCTGGATGACACACAGATCTTAACTGATGTTTGGTATTCCGTTCACACTGTGCTTGGGGCCTCACTGAAAGGGTCTCTAGCTTTTAGAAGAGTGTTCTTTGGCAATCTCCACAAACACCTTGAACTTTCACCCTCCTCACTTCTCTAAAATGAGCAAGAGGAAACTCTTGTGATCCTAATGGAAGAATAACTTAGGCCTGGTAACGATAAACAAATTCCCCACACCGTCTGACCAGACAAAATATGCGACCCTGACTTGTGACAGTAGCCTGGGTGCTCCTGGCTCCTAGCAGCCCCCTCCCCTGGTGCCTGCTTGCTGACTTCCCTGGCTGTGAACTGGGACCACACCCTCACAGCTCACAGCAAACCGGAAGCAAGGGGAACCACTATGTGAAATGGGGTGAGAGCCCCACGCCACCAGAAAGTCTCAATGCCAGACTGCCAGCTTCGGCCCCGATGACATCCTGTGCTTTTGTCCACTGGGTGACTTGAATTCTCTCCATGTCTAATGGACGGACCACAGATACCATCTGCCCCATGCTCTCACCCAGTGAAAGAATTTTGCATGAACATTCCAGAAGCTTAGTCACCCAACTTCTGCTAGACTATTTCTAGAAGGCCTTGAGGGACAATGGGGACAGAGCCTGCTCCCTTTTTCACATCTCATTTTGATCTCTTCTTCTGCAAGCTGAACAAATAGACGTGGGTCTTTCCCTCACTCCAAGGTATACATGTTTTGTGAGTCCTGAACTCCTGGTTGCTCTATTCTTATTACCCTTGGGTTTCAAAGCTCGTTTCAAAACCAAAGGTGTTCATAACTCCAGCTAATATTATTGATAATATTACCGATACAGTATTACAGATACATTATTATTTGTCTCCATAGTGACAGGCAAACTCCAGGGGCTTCACAAGTGATTATTGACTATTCCTCATCACACACTGGGACACACGTTAGCCCCTATCTAGCTTCCACTTTCTGATTTTTCTCAAATAGCTGGGCAGGGACTGAAAAAAAAGTCACACTCATTTTCTTGCAAAATCAAAACACGCCTTAAAAATGTCAGATTTCCCAGGAACTGTGTTTTTGTTTTGTTTTTTTTTAATTTACTATTACACCATTCCTGAAAAAGAATCATCAGCAAGAACTAAGGAGCACTGAAATTTAATTCAACAAGGACTGGAGGGAAATACATGTTAAAATATGTGGAAAAATCTGTGTGACATAATGAGTCAGACACTACCAAGAATCACATTGAGTGGAGTAAACATGGAAACCAAACATTTTTAGAAGTTTGATTCTGTGTCCATGAGCTAAAATGCGGCTACACAAGTTGATCTTAACGAAAGCAGCAGACCTAAGCCCGTGTCCTTCTTCCTATATTAAGTGGGCAAATACTGGACTCTGGGATGTCTTTATACCTTAGAACCCCTGCATAGCAGGCTGAGAATGGGAGGGGCGGGGGAGGAGGCAAGAAGGAAGGAAAAATAGGAAGGATTAAAATCAGCAACAGAACTAACCAGACCTGCTTGCCTCATATAAATGGCATTTCTGCCAAGAGAACAGAAAATGATGATAGAGCGTTTCCTTTTCGATAATCCATCTATCAACTGCCTCTGTTGTGTAGCCACTGTAATGATTTATGCTGTAATTAGTACAACCTTCCCTAGCTATATTCTCTAATGTGAATTTGCAACAAAGAACATAATGTAAATACCCTAAAATAAGAAGGTTCTATGAGACGTAAGCACACAGCCAAAGTTACCATTGCGCACAGAGAAATAAAAAGACAGAAGAACCACTGTTTTCTCACTTCAGAGCGTGCAGGTTTTACACAGGGAGGGAGGGAGAGTGATCTGTGGGTTTGTGCTGTTTTTGTTTTGTTTTGTTTTCCAGAAGATAGCATCTGCTGAGAGCCTTTTAAAAATGGAAAGGAAAGCCAGAGCAGGTTTAGCCTGGACAACATGAAGAGCCGTTTTTCCTGAATCACAAACAGCAGCAGATAAAAAGGAGAAAAGTAACTAAAGGTCATCGCACACTCACGACCTTCTGAGTTTGAGGCTTTCCTTTTTCCTTTGGCCACTACGCTGAGACCCATTTACATGTTGTTTTCTTTGTCGAATCAAGAAAAACAGGCAAGCGAAAAGCGATGATTTGCCAGAAGCCCTGCTTGTTTAGTGTCATGGGAATTTGAGGTTGTTGTCTGGTACATTTGGAATGATCTTTAGGGTAACAGTAAAACCTCTACAATGTTTACGAATTTTATTTTCTAGTTTGGTGTTTCTACCATCCTCACTCTTCCAGATGACTTTCAGGCACACCTGGCCCCCTTCCCTGCTTACCTGAAAGTATAATGTTCTAATGTTCTAATGTTCACTGTCCAGGATGCAGCCTTGCATTAATCCGAGAATCCTATGAGCAGAGAAATTTTAAAACATAAAGGAAGCAGGGTTTTTCTCAAAGTCTTATTAATCATATTTTGAAAGGAGTCACCTGGGTGGCTCAGTCGGTTGTGCATCTGACTTCAGCTCAGGTCATGATCTCAGGGTTCTTGAGATTGAGCTCCGCATCAGGCTCTCTGCTGTCAGCCAGGAGCCCATTTTGGATCCTCTGTCCCCCTCTCTCTCTGCCCCTCCCCCACTCATGCTCGCTCGCTCTCTCTCTCTCTGTCTCAAAAATAAAAAAATAAACATTTTAATTAAAAATTCTATTTTGAAAGGGATAAAAGACTTGGCAAAATTTTCTTATTTTCTGGTCAAGTAAAAGGCAGGTCTTCGAAACATCAGATAAAATGTATTCAATTTACATCTACTGTGTGCCCAGAACTATAACCAGGCACTGTAAGAGATGTGGCCTTTTAAAACTACAAGACATGGTCTTTGCTCCTACATAGTTAAAAATGTAACTGAAAAAAATTATAGAATAATGAAAAGGCAGCAGGAAGAAGGGAAGTCTCAGGAGGAATAGAAAGTCCAGCAAGACCTTGAACCATTAGGATTCCTGGACAGCTACAGAGAGGGCTGTGGCCTGGGAACAGCGCGATTAAAAGCAGGAGGGAGGGAACGCTGTGAGTTTTCAGGAGTACCGGGTAAAGCTAAGAGGAAGCAAGCAGAGATAGACAATTAACATGTTAAAAGACAGCTTCCATTACTTTAATTCCAGGAAGGTGTCATTCTTCTGCTCACTAAGGCATCTGATGCTTTGAATAGATGTTTTATTTATTTTTTTTCTCATTTACCTCAAGTTCTATTTCCTTTAAGGTACAAATTCTTGGGGTGGGGGCGTTGTTTGGTTGGCTGGTTGGGTTTGGGATGGCAAACTGCCTGCAGGGCCAGAAGTAGAGCTTCCTCATAAGCAACGTGTGACCTCTTTTCCTGCAGAAACCACATGTGAGCAGCACAGGTCCTCACACTGCCCGCCTGCCCACCCTTACTGCCCTAGGGAATCATTATTGGGAGGTGGGGGTAGGGCTAAGACAGCATGAGAGCCAGATGGACTGGGTTTGAATTTTTCCATTTTAGGGATTTGGTGGGGATTTGCTTGTCAGGATTTTATAAAAGGTAACGTTCTATGAATAACTTCAACTCCATTGGAAATGGAAATAGTGCCAAAACCCATACCTGGAGAGAAGGACAATATTTAGTTCATTAAGCTTTGATAACATCCG